>NC_081150.1:10572388-10872388 GCF_958295425.1 Solea solea
CCAACCTGTTCTCTCACTACATAAATAAGCTGCTCCCAGTATGGTCTTAGCTTTCCAGGGCCCCCACGTTCATTGAGATTGCGTACGAGGACTCTATCCCCAGGCTGAAGAACCACACCTTTGCTTCTCTTATCGTAGAATGTCTTTCCTCTTGAGCTGGACTGCTGGCTGTTTGAATTTGCTATTCGATATGCCTCGGTCATTTTTCCTGCCCATTTCTCAGCATATCCTTTTGGTCCAATGGTTTCACCCCCATCATCTGTTAGAAGGCCGAAGAGAAGATCGACAGGTAGGCGAGGGTGCCGGCCATACAACAAATAGTACGGGGAGTAACCTGTGGCCTCGTGCTTCGTGCAATTATACGCATGGATAACATGGGGCAGGTAATCCTTCCAGTTCTCCTTCTCTTTCTCTCCCAGTGTTCGGAGCATCTGCAGTAGTGTACGATTGAGTCTTTCTGCAGGATTGCCCTGGGGGTGGTACGGAGAGGTTCTCGAGTGGGCAACACCAGCCAACTGTCTCAGAGTTTTGAAGAGTTCATTCTCGAACTCTCGACCTTGGTCATGGTGGAGTTTGGCCGGGTATCCAAATCTGGGGATGAAATCATTGAAAAGGCGGTCCGCAGCCGTCTTACCAGCCTTGTTCCTGGTGGCATAAGCTTGCGCGAATCTGGTGAAGTGATCAATCACGACCAAAATATACTCACATCCACCCCTGCAGGCCTCCAGGTGCAGAAAGTCGATACACACCAGCTCAAGGGGTGAGTTTGATGTAATACTCCCCATTGGTGCCCTGTCGTGTATAGCTGGCTTCTTCAGTTTAATGCAAGAGCACTTCCTGGTCACGTACTCCTCTATTTCATTTTTCATGAACGGCCAGTAGAATCGCTCCCGTGCTAGATTCAGAACTTTTTCAACACCAACATGACTCATGTTGTTGTGTAGCTGGGTGAGTACCGTTTGTTTGTAGGTGGCAGGCAAGACCAGTTGGTGTCGTCCCGCACTCTTCCTGTAGAGAAGGCCGTCATCAATGTATAATCTATTCCACTCTCTTAACAGCCTCCTTGTATGTGCATCAAATTTCCTTCTGTTGTCTTCTGTTAGAGGTGTGTTGTTTTCCTTTAATTCCATAACTTTCCCAATTGCGTGGTCTTTTCTTTGTTCTCTTACCAGCTCATCATGACTGATTGCTTGCAGAGGCTCAACGTGTGGTGGACTATTGGATGTTAAGTTGAGGGCTGCCACCCAAGCCACATCTCCTTGTTGTGCCCTCCGGCTTCCTTCCCATACAGCACTTACTGCCTCCTCTGATAACTCTTCCGAGCACTCAGCCATGAAGGTGTTGATGTCCAGGGGCCAGCGTGATAAGGTGTCGGCATCAATGTTGGTTTTGCCTGGCCGGTATTTGATATCAAAATGGAAATCGGCCAGTTGCCCCACCCACCGGTGACCCACAGCGTTGAGCTTGGCAGTACTCAGGATGTACGTGAGAGGATTGTTGTCCGTGAAGACTGTGAAATGCGGGGCGTAGAACAGATAATCCCGGAACTTATCACAGACTGCCCACTTCAACGCCAGGAATTCAAGCTTTCCGCTGTGTAGGTGATAATTCATTTCCGCTGGTGTTAGTGTGCGTGACCCATACCCAATCACCCTCATCTTCCCGTCCTGTTTCTGACAAAGAACTGCACCCAGACCCTTTTGAGAGGCATCAGTGTGGAGTGTGAAGGGACTGGTAAAATCGGGGTATGCTAGTACCGGGGGTTTGGTCAGCCGGTCCACAAGCTGTTCGAGGATCTGTTGGTGTAGTCCAGTCCACTCTACCGTGGTTCGGGATGACTGCTGGTGCCCTTTTGTTTTTCCCAGTGGCGGCTTGGGCTGAAGCGTGTCAGGCTTTGATTGGAGCAGGTCGTACAAGGGCTTGGCTATGCGTGAGAAGTCCTGCACGTATGTACGATAGTAGCTCAGGAATCCTAGCAACTGCCTGACTTCCCCAACTGTCTGTGGTGTCTTATGTGTCAGTGCCCGCACTGCTTCAAGATCTCTGGGGTCCATTTTTACCCCTTCCGCTGAAACCAACCGACCAACATACCTGACCTCCTTGCGGAAGAGCTCGCATTTTTCCGGCTTTAGCTTTACCCCATGACGTTGCAAGGCTTGGAGCACTCTGCGCAACACCTGCACATGCTCATCAAAGGATCTGGAGAAGCACAACACATCGTCGAGGTAAGGGATACAACACTCATCTCTCAGCGTGTCGAGCATCCCTTCCATGCTCCTTTGAAACGCTGCTGGTGCATTCGACAATCCAAACGGTATTCGGACCCACTCATAGAGCCCCCATGGGGTTATGAATGCAGTTAGATGTCTTGATCCTTCGGCAATAAAGCCTTGATGATATGCTTTCCCTTGATCAAGAATCGAAAACCAGGCATATCCTCCCAATGAGTCAGTGAGGTCCTGGATTCTGGGAAGAGGGTGACGGTCTGGCACGGTTTTGTTGTTAAGGAGCCGGTAATCAACACACAGGCGTAACGACCCATCTTTCTTCCTTACACAGATGACAGGAGCTGCATACGGCGACTGGGACTTCACAATCCACCCTTTGACCAACAACTCCTGGACATACTCCTTCACTTCCCTGTAGAGTGGTTTTGGGATGGATGCGTAGGCCCTCTGAACTGGGATGTCGTCCTTGGTCCTGATCTCCATCTGTAGGGAGGGAATGCATCCAATGTCGTCACTATTACGGGCAAACGCGCCACATTCCTCGTATAGCACTTCTTTCACCACCAGTTGTTGTTCAGGACTCAGGTGACTGATTTCAACAGGAGGAAGCCAGGCCTCGGGTGGAGAGGTACTGACAGAAGTGATGCCATCAACCTCGACTGCAGTCATCTTTCTTGGTGTGGAACCAGCCTGATGTAACTCTGGCGCCTTCGTTTCCAGAACCTTGATGACATGTTGGATGGTGCCCAGAGAGGTCCTTTTTGGCAGGGTGACCTCGTGTTTTGAGTGGTTGGAGATGGGCACCTTAACATAAGGTCGTCGGTTGTTGTTGATCCCCAAGAGACCTTCTCCTACACTCAACTGTCCTAAAGCAACACTTTCCTCAGCAGGCTCATATAGAACAAGGGGGGTCAGAAGTGTCGAAGTTTGGGGGTACCCTACACCATACATGAACTGTCCTACCAGGGGGAATGATAGCATGATCCTTGCCCACTCTTATTGTGACTGGATCACAGTATGTCCTAGGTGGAATCTGGATGAGACTCACAATGGCCTCCACCTGTTCTTCCTCTATTCCAAATGCACTGCGGAGAAGGCTGATAACTGTTGCAATGGCATCACCAGAAGACTCCTTCCTTCTGATAATCTCCTCCAGTACATTGGCTCCAAGAAGGGGCTGGGGCAGTGCCAGCTGGCTGACCAGGAAAGGGGCCTGTATGGTGAGATTGGGGTCGTCATTCCCTGCAAGATTGACAGTGAGCTCAACCCACCCTCTGTACGGAATGGCATGGCCAGTGACTGCATAGACGCCAAATTCTCCCTCTAAAAGCTCGGAAAGAGGTCTCACGGTGTAATTGGGGATGTGAGCGTCGGTCCACTCTTGGTCAATTATGCTCACTTGCGAGCCGGAATCAAACAGAACTGTTGCTGGATAACCACCAATCAAACATTTCAACAGACTTTTCTTTCCAACTAGAAGTGCCTTGCAGGTGATAGCACTCTGACAGGTAAGTGTGTGTGGCTTATGTTGTTTGTTCTGCTTGGGGTGCTTTATTGTTTGATTGGGAGTGTAGCCTACTGTCTGGGACTGAAACTGTTCACCGGTCTCTGAGTGTCCCTCCACAAAGACCGAGCTCCGTTTCCCTGCACCTTGCCTCGTTTCAAACATCCTACTGCTCTGTGTCCTGCTTCTCCACATGCAAAGCAGTGGTTACACTCCTGTAGATTCTGCTCAGTGCATTTTGGACAGCGCGCTGTTCTACCTCTTGCCTGGACGGCGGGCTGTTTCAGTTGTGGTTGGAGAGATCTGTTGGGTGGTAGTTGAGAGGGAAGGTGTGACTGAATGTGGGCTGGTATAGTTAGAGGATGAGGCACTCGGGTGTTTGTTGTCTGCTGATCAATCAAAGTGGTCACCAGGTGTGTCAGGTTCTCCACCTGAGTACTGAGCTGTTGTATTGTCTGGAGATTTTTATTATCTGCCCCTGTATCCTGTTTACAATCTCCCGTCTCAACCTTGGCACTGTGCGCTTGTGTTACCTTTTGTCGGGAGGTTTGACCAAGCCTTCGCTGGTGCTCATTCTCGTCACTTATTATCTTCATGACCTGGTGAACAATTTCTTCATCTGTGACTTGGCTATTGGAAATTAGAGGCCTCAATCTCTGCCGGAGATCAGCATGTTTTGTCCCCAACCCCTGATAAATAGTATGGAGGAACACTTCTTGGATGGTGTTTGGATCATATGAAATGTCTGTACTGGTCTGTCGGGACTGGAAAAGAATCTTCTGTTTGAGCCCAATCATTCGGTACAGAAACTGCTGGGGTGTTTCCTGGTCTGACTGCCTGGCGCACATCAACTCCTGGAACATCTCAGTCGTTGCTTTCTCACCAAGATGGGACCTGAGGAAGCCTTTGAGTTCAGACACTGTAATCAAATCTTTGTTTATAAGCATATCCTTAAAAGCCCCTGGCTTGATGATCCTCAACACCCCTCTGACAACCTCTGCCTCTGCGAAACCCTCTTTCATTCCCTCGTCGATTTGTTTACTGATATTGTTGTAATTTAAATCAGAATTCTGATCTCCAACCTGACCACCATGTACTTTGAAATCCCTGCGCTGCAGGTAGGGAAGATCCTTCAGAGCTACTTGTCTCTCTGGGATCGTTTGTGGCACATAGTATGACTCTGACTCATCTTGGCGGCGGTAAGTTGTGACTGGTGGGGTCACAGTGGATTCACATCGTCGAAGTTTCTCGCCCAGGTCTTCATATACTTGTCTCAAATCTTCTACTGACTGTATCGTTGTGTTGGTATGAGTGTTAGTGTGGTGTTGTGGTCGCATAACTGTGCTGTTGGTGTGAGAATGAGGTTGTGTGCCAGTGTTTGAGACTGTAGTGGATGGACTGCGACTGGGTGTGACATGTGTGTTACCATCATTACCATTAACAGGAACATCAGCATTTACTACTTTACATATTAAATCATTTAGAGCCAGCAACTGACTCATACCTTCATCCTCAAGCCCTAGTAATGTGTCGGACTGCATGTAAGAGACCACATACTCCATGCAACCTTCTTCATCATTCGGGTCTAGCCCTTCTTCATGCTGGTCATCAGTTGCAATGTCTTTTGCAATCTGATAGATGTCGTTGCTCGAGAGTCTGAATAGCTGTTTCTTGATGTTCCATACTAATTGTTTGCGTACTGCTGACATGGTGTGTGATTCTGACGTCACCTTGTAGTGTTTCAGTTCAGTAAATCAACAGTGTAGTAAATATGTGCGTAGAGTGTGTGCGTGTTGACCTCTCGATCACAGATCAGATCTTCAGATGCTGGTGTGCGATGTTCTCAGGGTCAGCGGTGTAGCCCTCGGATGATAAGCGTGCGCTGGCCTCAGGATCTGCAATGCGGCTCACCAGTGACTAAAGTGCGTTGGCCTCAGGATCAGCGATGCGGCTCCTAAGCGAGGTGAAGATCCCTTTTCTCCTTGGTCTCCCTCCTTGGACACCCACGGGTTGACTCCTGGCCTTTCGTAGCGTCTAGTCACCTGGATCGTGCGGTTCTGGTATCTCTGGATCTGCTCCTCCGATGATTATGATGAGGAGAGATCCCGGACGAGCCCCCACAATTTGTTACACGTTTCAAACTTAGTGAAACTAATGCAACAAAAGATATTTATTCATGGAGTCTTGCTCTCTGGCCAACCTGGTAAAAGACAATTACGGAGTGATTCAATGAGAGCGCGAACAACCATCTTTTCCTCTGAATCTCAGTCTCTTTATTACAAACTTCACAATTAAATATTTCCTAAACAATAAACATTCCCTTGTGCAATTCTGTTTCAGTTTCAATATCCATTTGTTGGTTCAAATCATCACAAATCTTTACAGTTGTATCTGCATTTCCCACATCAACGGTTTAAGCAGCTTTCACATACACAGAAATAAACCATCTCTTTATGAACAATACCCAACAAATATATAATTTGTATCAACGAAAGGAATCTGCCCTTTCTATCCCTTTACTGTAAATAAACCATCTTTGGTTTTAACTAAATATTTAAATTACCTTTGTACCAGTGACTTGAAACAAAATACACATAGGGAGAACTGTTCTATTTAAAATACATTTTCAAACACAAACCAAACATAAAACTATGACTGACTATGTCAAGTTTAACTCTCTAAATTAACAATTAAATAAATCATACCAGGGAATAGGAACACCAGCTCAGCAAGTTACACATTCACAGTCACACACACACTACAATGGCCGTTCGCGGCATTTTCGCTCACTCGCGATTATAAACATGGCTCTATAACCCGGTTTTTCACCACAGAAATCCAACAACAGACTTCTCACAGTTATCGCCAACAACTATAAAGTATAGGAGGACACAATTTTAATACTTTTTAATGGGTACCAACCTGGTAAAAGACAATTACGGAGTGATTCAATGAGAGCGCGAACAACCATCTTTTCCTCTGAATCTCAGTCTGAGGAGAGGAGGGAGGTGCGCCTCACCTTGAGTTCCGTGCCAAACCGATACCCACACTTTGGTTCCCCCTTCTTTTCTTTCCTCCTACAGCCTTATTCTTGCACATTAATTAATGAAATATTAGTCATGTTAAGTTAGACATTTAGCTATTTGTCGGCACAAATAAGATGGTGTATAAAACAAAACACTTATGTACATACATTCAAACAAAATAACCAGTGACTTAGTGTACTCAGATTAAGGTGTACCACACAAGCGCTGATTAATGGTGAACTGTTCTGCTGTAGGCCGACGACTGTAACACCTGCACCACTCTGCTAAAGGTGTTAAACATTAACTATGTCCCGTCTGTGCAGTTATTCACTTTTTAGGGCCTCCGTTCTACTTCATCTGACGCTCGAGGTTAAATGAGGCCAAGCGATAATACCGCTGCAGTAAAGTATACACTCTTTATGCCAGGTGAACTTTTCAAACACATGATAGGTGCAGTAATCTCCGTGTGGTGATCTACTTTAGTGACAACAAATGCGCCACCTCTTTTGTAACCTGCATCTGTGCAAACCATGCAATCCCTGCGACACAGATTCAGAAAAGTCATGAGCAATAATGGTAGAGTTTTGCCAAAAAAGCGGACGACATGTTGTTTAATGCAGGAAAAACAAAAACAGCTCCTGTCAGCAAAAGAAGAAAAGAATTTCAATGTAATATTTTCCAGAAACATATGAATACATCTTCATGCATTTAACATTATCAGTGTCGTTTTCTTGTTTTGGTTTGCAACGTGATTGACGACTCGATTGTTATTTCTTATTGCTCTCCTGGAGCAGAAGAGGTCAATTAGTGCTGTAATATGATGTGAAGGGCAAACAATGCAGGCAGTCATTATGTTTGCCCTTAAAACAGGAATCCTTTCCCTTCCAGTGTTTTCACTACAATCACTCAGCTCAACAATCATTTCCTCCGAGTGCCCTGGAATACCTGAGGTCCCTGCATTAACTGTGGGCCGTAAGAAGTCCATTGTCAACTTAAGGGAAAATGAATTGAGCACTCTCCTTTCTTTAGTTTTAATGAACGGATATGAAGTATGACTTTGCGCCCCTCATGGGATTTTGCCAAAAAACACAGCCGAAGAGTGCGGAGGAGTGACGAGGGAACTCCTCCGCAGCCGATTCACCTCAGTGTTTCTCAGTGTTTACACAGCAGAGTGATTGAATGTTGCAGTGGGTGATGAAAGAGTGCATTAATAGGAAAATAATTTCACTCTGTTTAATAAACATGTGGGCCTATAATGCCGAGTGGACGACATGTGGGAGATCAGAGCTGTGTATGTAGTGCACTATTGGAATAAAATCAAGTTTGTGAGACTCACTCACTTTAAGTTTTCGCAGAACAAGTGGATTATATATTCCCACACGGGTCCAAACACCCATTTAATTCCTGGTTTAAACACGTTTTTTCGAGCAGTGCAAAATGTGTTCATCCAGCACTCACTGACAGGTCAAATTACTCTGCAATGCACACATCACACCGGTTTTTTAGCAGAATTACATTGGCTCATAGTTCATCTCAGGATTCGTTTTAAAATATTAGTTCCCACTTTTAGAGCATTACACGGTCAAGCCCCTGGTTCCATTTCTGATCTGATGCAAGTGTATAATCCTGCACGTTCTCTCAGATCTTCTAATCAATGCTTGCTGGTCTGTGGAATGAGTTGCCACCGTATCTGCGCACTTCAAATGCTGTGGAGTCTTTCAAAGAGCAGCTTAGGACCCCGTTGTTCAGCTGGGTTTTACTACAATTAGTTTTTATCTTTTTATGTCTGAGTGTTTACTGCTTTTACTGTGAAGCCCTTTTGTGAATTCTTTCTGTGAAAAGTGCTATGTAAATAAACTTAACTCCTTTTACTTACTTACATGTTTTTATTTAAATTCTGGCTTCAATCCTAGTGCAACGCTACGAACGTTTTTTGTGAACTTAAGTTTTTACAACTTGGGACAATGCTACTTCATTTGATTTAATTTTGTTAGTACACTAACATCATTCACTCGCTGTTGAGAATGAATGAAGGGTCAAAGTAAAAGATATTAATAATGATTTTCCATTATGTTGTTGTTTTCTTCTCATTTTTTTCTTTTTCTTTTTTTAAAAACACTACAGGCAAGACCAACGATGAAACTAAAACTGTTGTATATCTTTTTTTTCAGAGAGACTCACATGAGCGTAAGCACGTGGCATACTCTCCTCAAACCCACAGTACA
Source organism: Solea solea (assembly GCF_958295425.1). Classification (NCBI taxonomy): domain Eukaryota; kingdom Metazoa; phylum Chordata; class Actinopteri; order Pleuronectiformes; family Soleidae; genus Solea; species Solea solea. Next base: position 10,581,372 of record NC_081150.1, read on the forward strand.
TGAGATTTACTCAGCATGGAGTCAAAAGTGGAGAGTGCACCAACTGGGTTTAAAGGTCACTCTCACCCTGAACACAAACATACAGTATACCTTGGCCGTTTTTTTTTAACGTTCACACTCTGCAGCGTTTACTGCCCTGCTCTGCAGCTGGAGGACCAGAGTGTGTGTGTGTGTGGGGGGGGGGGGGGGTATAAAGGCATTGTTTTATATGTTAACACAGTCTGTCGCGCTGAGGTAAAAATAGTTCCCAGCTCTATTCTCATGTAGCCGAGCCAGCAATTGCTCAGCCAAAAACAATATTTGGACATGGCAGCAGATGTCCCCAAACAAGCTTAGGAGGACAAGCCTGCGAGGGGAACTTTTGGCATCAGCCGACTCCAGGGGGAGAGCAACGAATGCGCTGGAAACGGCGTGCTTCATGAGCAAACCAGTGTCTTCTTGTGTCTCAGCTTGAGATACTCAATGGAGAAGCTCAGATTTATAGCTGATGAAAAACCCGCCTCTTTAAATGAAGTGAGGGACGGTTCATAGAGCTCGCCAACTCATTCCTGGCTCGACTGTATGTGTTAGTATTTCTTCTTTGATTTGGGAGCTGAGAGAGCACTCTCTCCTGCTTTCCTTTTGCGATTGCTCTGGTTTTATTGCGGTGTGATATCAGCTCAGTGGGACCGAACATGACAGGAAATGAGCACTAATTCTTCCTTTTCAAACCCAACGTCACATTTCCCAGACGCTAAAGTCTTTTTGCCGCTCATTTTGTCCGACTTGTGAAGACTTTGACTAACAGCGGTGTTTCTCTACCAGAAGATCATCGTCCAGTGCTTATGCTCAACGGAGTGCATGGAAAAACAAATCTTTCATACATATGGAAAAATATCATATATTACACTCACATTTCTCCAAATGATACGTCTACAGATGAACATCTGGAAACAGGAAATAGTGATTTATACATTTGCAATAAATTAGATTTCTTAAAATGACATTAAGTTGTGTCAGCAGAGATCAGATGAACTCTTTTTAATGAGAATATCTGATTGTGTTTTGGTTGTTTTTGTGTTTTTTTGTGTTTTATTCTGAAGACATCTTTGTACCTACAGCAGAAAGTGGCTCAATGAAACAATTTAGCTTTATGTCTTCAGAGGATGTGCTTTTGCTCTTGAAGTCATAGCCGTTGAGTCTTGGTTTCGGTGTGGTTTACGACAGAGCAGTTGTAAACCACAGAACAGGCAACAGAGAGATCTCTGTAGTTACTGTTCATGGACTTCAATAATACATGTTTTCCTTCTGCTCAAGTCCTCCATGACCTTCTGAATATTTCAACAAAAACCCACAGTCTTTCCTTAACTTTAGGTAGTCGTGGAAAATGCTCGAAACTCACGCTCCACTTGGCAAATATTCATTAGCATTGACTCCTCAGTGCGATCCGGGGCGGCCCTAAATAAATAATACCATTTCAAGGACTCCGGGTTTGTATGTTTTACCGAGATTGATGTGTTTTTCCTCGTTACGGGAGAAACTATGACCTTGGAGAATGTACAGTACATTGGCGGTCGGAAACAATCGCAGACAAATAAGGCAGTAAAAATGTGCTAATTCATTTGCTTAATAATCAGACTAATAATAATCTCTCTGAGACCAATTATTTTTGGCTCAACACCAAAGTCTTACTGTCCTAAAGTGCTACTGGTGCAGTCGGACTCGTCTTTTATTTCCTCCACCATTTGTCATGTCCTTTCTCATGACTTCAGGAGAGACAACTCAACACCCTTAAAAGCTGCAATGCTGATTTTCCATCTCAATCAGCAGTATAGGCAAGAGAGAAACCTATCCAGCACCTCTGGAGACCCCTCAGACAATGGCCCTCACATCAGTTTTCGCTCTCCCCCCACCACTCCCTCTGCTGCGACTAACACTCCGTGACCTGGACCTGGCACTCTGACATGGCAGCGATTCAAATCGACAAGCCTAAGAGACACGAGTGCTACACGATCCTCTTCTGGCGTGCTCAAGACGCTTCCAACGCCACTGCCAAACAACGTCGAAACGACAGGGACTGCAGGGTTCCCTCGCTGGAGCCAGAAAAACACATAATATAGATATAATATCGGATAGAATTCATGCACAGCGCTCAGATGGAGCATAAACACCTTCACTGTAGCCGTGTGTCAGGTTCTCCTTTACAGGTGCAATTAAGTCACCCCGTGGACGCACAGTCGTGACACAGCTCTGTGACATAACTCTGCGTGACATCAACAGAGTTGTTTTTGAGTCACCGGCGCATCAGAACCGGCTCGACCAGAAACACACGTGGGGTTTATGCGAGGGTTGAAATTTAAGACAATATTACAAAGCACTGTGCAGTGAATCCTGTTCAACAAGGTTGTGTCAAGTCCAGCACACTGGCACACAGGTGGTGTGTGTGTGTGTGTGGGGGGGGGGGGGGTTCCATGTCACGGTCATTAAATGTAATTACACACCATTAAAAAAAAAAAACAGAGAGCACTGATTGAAACACAATGCAGTCTTGTTCCACAGCTGTGTCCTTCAGGAGGAAAGGAGAGAAGGCGACGGAGCGGCCCTCATTGTCACCGCTCCGGGGTTATTGTTCGCACTCCTTCACATGCTTCACTCTGCCCCGAGGCTTTCTCTTTATCAGTCGGTGGCACGTGAGCGGCAGCAGAGGAGTCCTTTCTTCATGGGAGGAAAAGGCCACTTGGCCGCTGCTCAGTGAAGGTGAGGAAGGAAACCCTGACAGAATGGTCATGCGCTGGACTTCCCCTGATTAAGTTCACGGGAGTTCACAGAAATGTGCGACACTAGTCTTATCTTTTTAAGATGTTTGAATGCAAATATGCGACATATTATATCTTTAAACAGCAGTGAGGCCCGACTAGAGGCTCCATCCACACTCTGTTTTCATTACAGTTCATACAGTTCATCATCAGACCATTCACACTGGGCATAAACAGTGTAAACAGGAGGAGGATTCTCTTTTCTGTCGTTGTTTACTTAGTTTCAGCAAGTACACACAGAGCCGGAATTTAGAATTGAGTTCATTTTTTGCAACCACAACAATTAGTGATAGAGAATTTGACCTCTCACCTTTAACCCCTTCCCCTTTATACACCAGTAGTGAACACACAAGCCAGGTGCAGGAGCAGTGGGCAGCACTTTTCTGCACCCCAGAGAAGACATGGGGATCGGATGACTTGCCAGCATTCGACCGGTCCCAGGACTTGAATCCACCACCCTCCGGTTACGAGCCCAATTCCTGTCCTCTTGGCCATGGGCTTTCATTACACCAATGACGAGATGAGACTAATATCGAATGTAAGAGTTCACCGAGTTTCTCGTTTCACAGCTGATAGTTGAGTTGTATCTGATCATTCCCAGTGAGGAAACTACTGTGTGTATAACTGTATAATTATTTCAAAAGGTTGCAGTTTCCTGCTCAGTTTAGACAGTTTTCAGCTGTCCACACTGAGATGCAGCAGTGTGTCTCTATTTTTTCGGGTTCTAAATTGGACAAAAACTGAGTAGTCAGGATGTGGCCATAGACTGGGTGTGAAAAGTGAATCCGGTGCCGAAGTGTTTGAAACCTGTTTTCTCCAAAATCTGTGTGTCTAAAACTCTCCTTCTGATTTATATATATATATATATATATATATGTGTGTATATTCCTCTGCCGTCCTTGGAGGACGTTGCCAACTCTTATCGTCTCAGGAAAACCAGAAAAGCATCTGTACAGACCTGTTGGACCTGCTGCAGTCAGGAAGGCGTCACAAGGTCAATAAAAGCCCGGACCAAAAACAGTTTATACCCTTGTTGTGTACAGACAGTAAAGAAAGTGCACAATATTCACAAAAACAAAAAAAAGTGCTCTCTGTTTTTAAACCACTACTGCAGTTTTTGCACTGTTAATCTGTTCAATTCAATTCAGAATATGTAGTACATTTTTGTCTAATTTATAGTGCAGGGTACACTTTAGGCTGTAAACTGTGACAGCACTGGTCTTCTGCCTCAGTTGACACCAGGTAATGTATCTGATTAACTCATCAAAAAGTGTTTCTCTCCGACTGTCTCGACTCTTTTCCTTTATGTGAAATTTATGTGACAAGTCCACACTGAAGTCTATTCCAAGTGATTTAATTCTTTTCCTTCCTCATTGTTCGTGATTCGATGTGACTGCAGGAAGCTTTATTGGGAGAAGAGCTGCTTGATGGGATTAAAACAAAGCTCCCCTCACTGACGTCGCCTTTGAAGAAGAGCGCGTTAATAACAGCGTTAGTCACGAAAAGGTGTTTGCGATTTAGCTGTCCCAGCTGTCAGAGCGCTAAACACTGACACTCAAGAATTTTGCCGTGTGAGAGGAACTCTCCCTGTTGTGATCCCCAGCAGTCAGAGTCGCTCAGACAGAGACAAACTGCTGCGACCACTGGACCCCGATGCTGACAGTCGTACACGGGCTCTGGGTTGTTTCTCAGGAGACGCAGCAGTTTGGCTCTCCAGAGGAAACGACATCTGGATTTTTGCTCTTCGTGGACCTTTGTCAGTTTTAAATGCACTGAATCCAAAGCGAGCGACCCCGGCTCTGTCCGTGTTTCTGTCGCCTTGGTGTTTTTTTCTCACTGTTGTGATGTGAATATTCGATCCACTCGGTAAATAACAGAATAAGCAGATGGTCTCTCTGCGTGGTTAGTGTTTCTCTCTGAGGATTAAAAAGGCCACGTTTTCAAACTCCTGTCCCTCATTATTCTCAATGCTGTGTTTTTTTTTTTTTTCTGCTCTGGAATTACAAACTATAGTTTTAAGCCAAGCTGTGCAGAAGCCAATTATATCCTGGAGACAAAGGCAGCGGCCCAGCAGAAAAGTGGCAGTCGGAAAACTATAGAAAACCTAATTATATTAAATAAGCTAATGATAAAATTGCTCTTGTGGTAAAGGAAGCCAACGGTCCTTCACTGGACACCAGCTCATTAGCATATCACTTCTATATGATGCAGTCTCATCTTGAAAGAATGCGGTTTACAGCAACTCATTGGACGCACATAATAGAGTGAGTTGAGCTCGGAATAATGAACCATGCAAATTACTCCCCAGTATTTATTGGAAACAGAGCCGCTGTGAGAACAAATTATTCCATTATTGCGGAGAAGAGACGCAGAAAACAACGTCTGTGTAAATGCCGATCTAATTTCTTTCATATTAGCGACAAATTAAATTACGATAGTTAAGTTTACGTCTAAATTTACTGCACTCGTGTAGTAGACAATCAGCAGAGGGAAATGTGTTGTAACCAGTGTTGTACTTTTCACCTGCTGAGATTCACATGGGTTATAGTTGACAGGTTATAGTCTACTTAGTGCTTTTTACTAGTTGAAACATCTGTAAAGGGTAAAAAAAAGCACACCTTCCTTATAATTGATTTTTATTTTTTGGACAGACATGGAACGCCTGATTTCAAGGACTTGAGCTTGTCCATTCTGGTGCAGGCTTCATTTTGTGTGGAGAACATTAAACTTGTGGTCGCTCAGCAGTGCACACGGAGAAACAGTCTTTGGCTCCACAGACACTTACAAAAGGCCAAAAGGGGAGCTGAGCGGAGCGCACACAAACATGAATAATGACATCCAGCTGCTGGTGCGCACATGCAAACAAACACACACACGCACGCACATGCACACACACACACACACACACAGGCTCTCACAGCTATCCATTTAAGGACCTGCAGTCATTTAGACAACCTAAACAGAGCGTTAATCTTAATCTTAACCATAACCAGTTAATGCCTAATGGTAACCTTAACCTCACCACAATTCAAATTTTAGCCCTGAACTTAACCAGTTCCTCAGAAATGTGGTTCTTTTGCCTCATCAGGACCAGGTTTTGGACTACTGGTCCTGACAAGATCAGTGTTTATGCCAGAGAAAGTCACAACGATGTAACAAATAAACTTACACACACACACACACACACACACACACACACAGTCAGTAGCTTGCTGATTATCATTCATCTCATCTAATAATCACATTGTCCGTGCAACAATAATAATATTTGGTTTTACTTCTAATAAATGTTGTGCGCATCAAGATATTGTTGCACAACCAACAAGACACGGTTTAACCGTTTTATTACCTCACACTCACGTCGACTCGATGTAGACCTTTGAAAAATGCAGTTATTTTATATTTTATTACTATTATTGGTCGTTTTCAGTACTTATTAGTAGTGATTGTGCAGAGAGAAAAAAGAAAAAAAGGATGTGGACATTTGTAGACACGGAAGGGGGCTGAACTTGAAGCCGATGTTCATGAATAGTTTATTGAGTTTTGTGTCAAATTAAACAAAGTGCTGGACACAATCCACACATAATTGGAAAAGTAAAGTAGCACCTGAACACATTTGGCATAATTCATCATTTATTAATTACATAAGTTGTGTAATACAGCTTTAATGCCACTTAAATACCCAGGAGACTCTGCTTTCTCTAAGACTGACACACACAGTTTAATGCAACAGCTATAGGAACGTTTTGGGGACTATAAAGACAGGTGTTGAGCTGATCTCTGGAAAGCCATAGAGAAAAAAGTCTCCATGACCCAAAGACCACAATGCAAAGATCACACCCGGGCTGACAGGCTGGAATCTATCCCAGAGTGCATTTGTTGCAAGGCCCTGGAGAAGTGAACACTTCATCACAGGACACGATGATGTTCCAGGGTGTATTTCAGCTCTGAGCTCCAGTCACCAGGACAAAGAAATCATTTATTACACTTTGATTATGCTAGCACTATGTTCTCTCCAAGGATTTGCACTGTTCGGAGTATATAATCACAGAAAACCCACAGACAATAAGTATGTCAAGGTCTGAGCTTGTTTTGATAACATGATCTCCTTCATTTATACAGTGAAAAATAAATGAGAATCAGGTGGGAGCAGCTGTCAGATTCTGCAAAGTTATAGCACTAAATGTATATATATATAAAAAAGCAGTGTCACCAAACTGATAATGATTCACATTTAAAAAGCACTTAAACCTTGGTGCTAGGGCTGTAATATCAGCATTAGCTGAGACAAGTGATGAAACACTTGGGGATTTGTCAGCTGTGTCTCTCCTGGTCAGGCCCGAGTCTCAGCTGGGAATAGTTCTTTGTTACAAAACTGACAATAAAACACAGAACACAGTGAAAGATGAGATCAGAGATGGGGGGGTGGGGGGGTACGGGACGGGACACTGACCAACAAATCCTTGCAGTGCTGCCAGTCTGTGTTAAAAAAGAGTGGGATGGTATGAGTGCAGTGCAGGACGGCTGAAGCATCCTTCCCTCCCTCCCTGCGAATGAAAAAGAGGAGGAGGTGAGTTACAGAGAACGACAGGCACAAAGGAAGAGAGGACATGTGATATGCTGATATAAAAAAACGCAAATGTAATAGCACATGTTACAGAAATGAAACCTCAGAATGGGCTGAAACTAAATATCTGATGTGATGGAGATAATTGTCATCGCCATGGTGCCATGACTATTTTATTTGTCTACTATAAAGAGGTAATAACCTATCATCAGCTGGTGGCTGGTAATCTGCGGGCAATTTATGAAACACACTTCACCATAAGTACCATCACATTTTAGTTGTATGCTTCTATACATGAATTGTGTGTGAATGTGTAGATATTTGCTGCTAGACTTCCTGGTAACATGCAACTCACCCATGTAGGTTGAATTTAAATGAAAGTTTATTTACTGCAACTTTTGCCTAGAAGCCAAACGAGTTATGATAAGTACTGTTATCTAACTGTAACGACTATTATTATTACAATAATTACTACTACTACTACTACTATTATTATTACTACTACCACTACTACTATTACTACTACTACTACTACTACTACTACTATTACTGCTGCTGCTACTACTACTACTACTACTACTACTACTACTACTACTACTACTACTATTACTGCTACTACTATTACTATTACTATTACTACTACTACTACTTCTTCTTCTACTACTACTACTACTATAATTACTACTACTACTACTACTACTACTACTATTACTGCTACTACTACTATTACTACTACTACTACTATTACTATTACTACTACTACTACTATTACTGCTACTACTATTACTACTACTACTACTACTATTACTGCTACTACTATTACTACTACTATTACTTCTACTACTATTACTATTACTACTACTACTACTACTATTATTATTACTACTACTACTACTACTAATACTACTATTACTACTACTACTACTACTACTACTACTACTACTACTGCCTGTGCTACTACTTTTACTGCTACTAGTAATACTATTACTAATATTACTATTACTGCTGCTACTACTACTACTACTACTATTACTACTACTACTATTACTACTACTACTACTATTACTACTACTACTATTACTGCTAGTACTACTACTACTACTACTAATACTATTACTGCTATGAGACCCATTCATTTAACCAATTTGCCTAAAAGAGATGTCCCTATCAGCAATCATCTTTTACCTTTTGCATTTACTGTATAATTCCTACTGTGTTGTTGTGAGGCCTAAGTTTGGCCTCATACATAAAGCTTTGTTTATTTACCTATAAATACTGTCAGGTTTCATATTTTCACAAGTTAATTTGAAGACCCTCTCAGTGTTACTGCACAAACACAGCGAACAGCAGCTGTGACCTCATGCTTGACCTTGACCCCATAAACCCGTGACCCGCATGCCAACCTGCAGGAACGACAGGGTTAAAAAAAAAGAAAAAGAAATGTGGCACGCTAATGCGAGGAGAAAGCATATTGTTATTGGTGTGACAGATGAGAAAAGATTGAAAATATGTTGCACACGCACGCGCACACACAACTTACACCAACCAAAACAAAGAGGGATATCCTGTTTTTGCAGAGCCCACTACTCCCAGAATAGCCCAACATGGCAGGGAGGTTGTTATTGCTCTTATCACGGCCCTCATTATAATGGCCTGTGTGGTGAGGAAACATCCCTTATTGTCTTCTTACAGACTTCCTTTCAGACTGAGGGCAGAAGTGGCAGAGACGGACTCAAACGCCGCTGGTATCACTGTCACTCTCCTGCTGCACTGCCCTCCTCATTAAGACGCCGTATCTCCATCAGCGTTGCCGGCTAATGTTACACAACGTGACACCACCCCCAACCTTATCTTAAGTCGCTGGAGCATGTGGAGGAGGGTGTGCTGTGCAAACATGCACAGACGCACACACCGACTCCCACTTTTACATGTACAGTGGTAAGACTTTATCTGCTTCGGTTACACAACCTCAACACGGTTGAATTGTGTCAGCTGGATGTTTAAAAGCTTAAAAGTGAATATCACAGCGATACATGAACTAACATGCCTCGCCGGCGCGCATGCATCGCATATCTCGGTGTGGAATCTCGTGCGCAGCACATTGCTCGTACACTCCGCGGTGGTTTTTTCACGACCACGGTCACTTGCAGACTTGCCCACGAGACATCAGTTACACCCATGTATACGTGTCGCTCCCCGAGCACTTCGACACACACTCCACGCTCACTGAGAGTTCGGTATGTGAAAGTATCGCACACTCATAACAAGCAGCTTTACACAGCAGCTGCGCCGCTCTGCCCATGTGTGCGCGGCTGGCACGCCTTGCTGCGTATACGTAAACCCACGCTCCAGATATTCGCGGCACGCAAACCAGTCCGAGCCGGGGGGCCATTGTGCACATGTGCGGGGTCACGGCGAACTTCAGCTGAGGTCAGAAAGTCAATAATTCCAACAACAAGGTCAAAACTTTCAGTTGGGGGGGGGCAGCTTATAGGCTGAAGGTCTGGGGTGGGATGGTGCAGTGAGTACATTCCTTCCCACTGCTGAGGCTTTGCCCTCTTCAGCAGTGTGTGCGTGTCCAGGGTGAAGATGTGTGTGAGAGTTTGTTGTGCTCTAAAGTTTGTGCTACTGGAGCAACAGACACTGACGTTTGCTCCGTTTGGCTCCTGGTACACGTTCTGTTTGTGTTGTTAATTCGAAAAAAACTCCACTGTGGTTGTACACAAACACCAGATTTTGCGTGTTCAATTTGAACAGTGTAAAACATATTTAAAATAACATTTTTGTCTGAACACAAGCCAAAAAATGGAAACTATGTACAGGCATTCTTCCAACTCTCTCCTCTCTGTTGACGAGCATGCTGGTTTGCGGGTTTCCTACAACAGCGTGAGTGAAATTACCGTAATAACCACATTTTGACTTCTCAGCTTTCAGAAACTGTTGGAATTTTCCGATTACGGTAATGCAAAGTGCACTTGCGCGAACGTGTTGTCTTTGATGCGCTCGGTGTTAAATGGTTTAAAGAATTAAATATTGTTAAGTGAATGAATTATCATTATTATTATTACCTACCTGTCTTTGCTCTGCAGACACCTGTGACTCCAGCTCCAGTTGTGAGGCTAATACTGTTATTGGTCGTAGTAGTAGTAAAAGTTTTTGCAACAATTGATGCTACTGCTTGTTTAAAATGACATTATAATACTATAAAAATATCCTGACAGAATTTAAAACAACTCTCTATAACATTGTAAAGGCTCTGCCTTTAAATAATGTATGTTATACAAATAAAATTGGATTAGATTTAAAATAAAATTAAACAACACTTTTATTTGTATAGAACTGCGTGTCAAAGCCGCTCAGTGTCTTGTTCTTTGTTTGGTTTACCAGTATAAACGGTGATGAATGATGATTTGTTAATGTGTGACATGTTTAAGCTGCCTAGTTTCTCAACATTAAGTTACACCTTACATCAATTATCTATAGGGTTACAGTACATAAAGGGGTGGCATGAGACAACACCTAAAGACTGTACAAATAGACCTTTGTGATGATACTCTTGCCTTGGATCGTGCAATTTTACAAGGCAAACTAAAGGGTCCTCCCTGCTCACTCATTAGTCAAGGTCATTATGGTAAAGCGGCACTGACACTGTGAACGGCGAGCACCTGTCTCAGTAACTGTCAGTGACAACTGTTGAGGGCAGACGGCCGTGGGAAAACTCGCAGGGTGCAGCACTGTGATGTTTGTGTTCGTCTGTCTCAGCTGAGTGAGGAGATGATTTGCCAGCTGAGCGCCACGAGCTAAAGGAACAGCCCCGCTGGAGCAATTTGACTCGTCAAATCAGCCCCAGCTCAGTGTGTCAAAGATCAGCAAGCATTTCTTTCTCATCAGCTGAGAACATTTGAAGAACTAATATCGTTAAAACCTTTGCCCCGATTTATATTTGCATATCCTTCATGTAAGCGTCTTAGGAGAAGTTTGCATAAGAGCGTGTTGGAAAGGTGTTGTTTGGTTTTCATATGGTTGACTTCACATTCAGTGATCTTGGTAAAGCACATTCATGTGTCACTTAACACGGCATTTCACTAATTATGATAAACAATACAGATACTGACAAGTGTGCTGTAAGTCTTGAAGGCTAAAGATTGAATTTTAAGAAAGGACGCATGTCTTGATTTTGCGACAGCCCTGATCTGACTGTCGCATTTAAGATCTTAGTCCATTTTAACTCCCAGGTTCGTGATGGTTGGCTTGATATATTGGGTCAAAGGACCCAGATCTACAGGTGTGTCCCAGTGGTACCACCAAAAAACACCACTTCAATCTTTTTTCATTAAAATTTAAAAAGTTTAGAGGCATCCAGGCCTTTACGTCATCAAGACACCGAGGAAATGGCTTTTGATCTTACAATCTGCAGAGCAGCGGAATGAAGATGCCATGCCTTCTAAATATAGCGCCAAGTGGGAGCAGATAGAGAGAGAAGAGAAGAGGGGCCTAAAACTGAGCCTTGAGGAACCCCACACAAGAAGAGATAATCATTTTGAAGAGATGTATACGTTCCTGAACAATGAAGAGCGTGAAGCCTATTTTACACATGATTTTCAGCCCAATAATCTGCTTACAAATTAGTTTTACAAGTCACAGCTAATCGCCAATCAGCCACTAAGTGGGAATAGTCAGAGACACAGATTAAGAAGATCCACCGATGTCTCTCCAACATGGCATGGATGTGTTGATCCAAGTCTGTAGAGACTCAAATCACCACAATCAATCAGAACCAGGACAAGGAAACAGAGAGGAAGATGGAACAAAAACGTGACAGAGGTCACAGACAGCAGGACAGAATCAGAAATACTTTATCGGTGCCCCGGAGGGAAATACCTTCACAATGATACAGTAAATGCTCATCAGTGGACCTGCAGACATGAAACCAAGCTAATTAAGCCTGGTTTTACACATGATTCTGTGTCCCCTTTTCACATGTTTATGGCCTCATTCAGACCTGGTATTAACATCTGTCCTCCATGATGTGATCATGGTCATATCCCATTAAGTAGGACTGTTCTCACTGTCATTAAATTGCATCCTAGATGCGTCTCCTGGGACCACTTATGATTGGATCTGGGCTTTTCCTGCCCTTTATTGAAATAAACACTGACGTCATGACTGTTTGCAAGAACAATATCGTGGTTTTAACGAGTCTGACTGTACGGATGCATGCGTGTGAGTGTGTAAAACAAAGCTCTCCTTGCACTCAGAAAGAAATCACATGGCGTTCAGTTAGTATTGTGGCAGTGGCTGCAATTAAAATAAAAAAAACGGTGAACTACGTCTCGAATTTATGACGTGATCTCATCAGGCAACAGTCAGAATCAAAACAGCACAGCATATTCCAGGAAACATATGTATATACATATATATATATATATATGTATATGTATATATATATATACCAGTCAATATTCCAAGCAACTCGTCTCTTCCTCAGCTGTATTCATAAAAAGTGGAGATGGTGGATAACTGTTGCGTAACCAAAATAGTCAGGGACAAGCAAACAAAAGAGTATTATTCACCCACGATACAGAGAGACGAGTTGGATCGCTGCCATAAAACATGGCAAAGTGAGCGTAGAAGGTGAAAGCGATTCTGCTTGAGTAGTGATCACTTCATACCAGGTACAGAATCCAACACTTAGTAGCTTAAATATCTTCTTTATTTCATGTGCTTTAATTTTAATGTCTAATTGTTTCTTCACATCAGAAAGAGGGAAAGTTTATGAGATAGCTGATAATGCTGGGTCACTGCAGGTCTGGGATAACGTCCACTCACGCTGTTTCCATGGTCGTGACATCTGTGAGGATCAGATATATTGATCCAAAAAGGTTCATGTTGTCCATCCGTCTTCTAGTGCTCTTTCCTCCACGTGAGGGTTGCGGGTGGGCACTGGTGCCAATCCCAGTTGATACAGGGTAAAAGGCAGTGTGCACCCTGGACAGGTCACCAGTCCATCACAGGGTCACATAGAGACAAACAACCATTCACTCTCACACCTACAGTCAATTTAGTTCTATTTTCGTAAACCCAAATGTCCATGTTTTTGGACTGTGGGAGGACACGCAGGTTCATACTGTCTTCTTGGTAATATAGTTGAGCTTAGGTTAAGTTCAGCTAAACACCTGGGATGCCAGGATGTCAGACAGCAGGGGGCGCAGTCATCCACTGCTGTCTGACAAAACCTGTATAAAACAGGAAGTGATACACGTCACATGTAACACCACGTGACCCTTCTGAGGAAGACTATGGAACATGTCAAGGTAATCCAAAAAAAAACCCTTATTTTTCTTATTTGTAACAGATAGATTCCACGCTAATTTTTAGTGTTTACAACAGACATGTTTTTAAATAAGAATCCTATAAAAAAGCTCTTGAATACGCACTCGATGGCTTAAGCCGCATGTCAGCATCCTCTCCTGCTGTACATGTAAAGATGATATGTAAATCAATGCACTTCTTGTACTACGCTGATTCTGAATACGAGTGGGTTTTGAGAGACACGGATGAAATCTTATACACAGTGGATGCACTCAGGGTTGTGTGTGTGTGTGTGTGTGTGTGTATTATTATCATTTTAAGTTTTGAAAGACTAAAAATACACCACCCTCCTCATACTTTTATCACTGTTGTTATCATGCCATGCACACTGGTTCAGTATGTTTACGAATTCAAAGCGCGCAGGCCTGCCGTGCCTGGTTTCCATTGTTCTGCTATAAATACAACCACAAAGTAGCAGACAGTTGCATATGCAATGGTTCAATGAAAAAAAGGTAACGCTAATGGGTAAAGCAAATAACTTCAAAGGACACAAAAAAAAGCTTAAATCAGGCCTTGCAGCTTTTAATCTGCGCTCGGAGGCACATTCCTGCATTCATGCACCACCTGACCCTTGTACACGGTGCAACACTTCTGTGTTTTCAAACCCTGTCACCTTTGACAGTCCTCTTGCGTCAGATAAAGGTTTGAGTCAGCGAGTCAACTTGAGCAAGAAAAAGTGAAGTCAACTTCTGTATTTTTAACGTCTGCTCTCATCCTTGCCGATCCACCTGCACCGAATCAGGGGATAAAAATGTTTATTTGTCAGAGACAGAGGCTGTCAATTTGAAGCGGCTGTGGATTTTTTTGACAGTATCCCATAATTGGTGAGGGTGTGGTGCCAGGGCTCAGTGTGAGAGTGAAGTCGTGAAAAGGTGCCAGCAGAATAGCCAGGCCACAAGAGGAAGGAGTATTGTTCTTGGCATGGATCAAAACGCCTGAATCCAAACACCCAGATGGACTCCAACAGGCTCCAGCAATAATACACACAGCTAGAGAGAGAATAAAGGTCACCTCAGGACACATGCACAACAAATACACTGTGACTAGGCTGTCTCTTTTCAAATATCTCTCACAGTTTGCAGGCTCTGTCTACCCGCGGCACCCCCAAGAAGAGCAACTTGTGAACAATTAGTTTTACATGTAAGCAGAGAGCGGGGTTTTAAAGGTAAAGTGAAGTGATTGATGAGCAGAGCTTTGACAAAAACCCACTGCTGTTTTTTACTGTGTGTGAGCATTATTAAGACTTATTATTAAGGCTTTTGTTCAGGATCGACTTTAGTACTTAATTACGCAAATGCACCAGTTTAGTACTCTCTTTAGTCTCTTTAACATTAAAATGTGCAGGTGTACCTGGTTTTTTTTTAAACCCGCTATGAAAGGCAATCAGTACCCATTGAAAGATTATTTTGCTTCCTGGCCCGTGTGTGAAATGTGACATTACATTCGCGTTGGGAACAAAAGCAAGGTAGGCGACGACGAAAACCACGGCATATAAAAAATAAATTCTGGGCTAACGGCTGGAAGACAGCGATTGTAGCACCGTGCTGGAAATGATGCTGGAAATTTGCTTCGCTGCCAATAACAGAGCAGATGCAGAAGAAATTAGCGTGGTCATCCAGGTCTTGCGTTCCCACCAATGTCTTTCAGAGCCAAAGCTGATAAAACCCCTGCGTGCAATGCAGAGCGATTTAAACTGGGAGTGAGTGCTAATCAAACACATTCCCAAACACGGGGATTAAATAGCTTTTTTTTTTCGACCAGTGGACTGGAATAGTTATCATATACTGACACACCGGTGCAGTACAGTACTACTGTAGTAGTACTTTGGATTTGAAAATCAAGACCGGGTGAAGACCACAACTGATTTGTTTGTAAATCATGGTCGTGTCATGAGTGTTTTTTTGTGGCTAATATCAGCTGCTATACCCCGCCAACCTTAACATGCAATAAAACGTTCACGAAGATGCCATTACAAGCAGACGCTGTGTGTTTGTCTGGGAACAGAGATGTCGCCAAATTGTCTGTTTAAAAGTTTGCTCTCCCAAACCACAAAGAATAAATTCAAACAAAACACACTGCAAACACTGCACACCATAGCACTTCTCCCAAACTTGGGTGGAGAAAGCGAGAGACGTGACAGCACAGAGTAGAGACGCATTCATGCAAATCCAAGTCTATGAGCAACCATATGTTTTCCTTGGTCTTTGTTGGTCTCTGTTAGTGTGGCATTGGCTGCATCACGGAGGAGGAAAATGTACATTGTAGACAGTTGATTAACCTGCAGATCTGACAGTTTCCACTGCAAACGGTGAAAAAGGTGAACAAAGTTGCTGTGGAAAATTGAACTGCTCCTCGTATGTATCTAGTAAGACGATGTGCAAACTCAAACCAGTGATCTCTCAGGAAATAATATGTTATAACATGTCAACCAATTATCTTTCTAATTGAATCATACTTGCATAGTGAAATAATCCTGTTCAGCAATATGTACACAATAATGTCATGGAAATGCAGCCAGGGCGACGCATCCCTGCAGATATAAAAAAAGATTTGCAAACCACAACCTGACGAGACTGCAGAGTAAACAATAGTGTCACGGCTAATTACGCATTTATTTATCCACACATCATCCTCACATGTAACTTTCTATATAAGCCGACACAGCGCATGTGCAATAGTATTATAAAAGTGTATCACTTTGAATCTCATCCCTTTTATGAGATTTCCAGGTCTCCTGTGACAGGCAGACATGTTATATTCTCTCCCTCTCTCTTTCCATCTCTCTGTCTCTCTGTCACTCAGTCTCTTGGTCTATCCATGCTTTTCTCTCAGGAAAACAAAAACTGCAGCAGCCATAGCGACAGAGAGCAAAAGGAAGACCTGGCCCGGGCCTGTCACCTTTAGAGCGTCCTGATTGGTCGAGGCCCACTGTGTGAGCTTTGTTGCCGTGTGGACGGTGAGGCAGGCAGTTCTCTGAGCGTTGCCGTGGACGCAGAGCTATCTCAGCAGTTCTGTCAGGGCGGATTTACACCGCAGGCTCAAAGCTGTTTTTATTTCCTCTTCAATGACACATTTTGTGGCAGGATAAAACCTTACAGTTTATACAGGAACAATAGATCTACTGACGTGACTGACAAAGAAAATATTTTATTTGTAGAAAGCAATTAAACAGTCCGTTCTTACTCTATAGTTTATAAAATCATGTATAATATGCTTAATAAAATGCATTTATTAAGACACAGCATTGACTTATTTCTTATCTATGGCCTACCACTTGTCCTCTGATCCTTTATCAGCTTATCACCGGGTCAAAACGGTGTACAGAGACAACCATCCATTCACACATCATTGATCAATTAAGAATCTCCAATTAACCTAATCCCAATATTCATGTCTTTGAATTATAGCTATAATCTGAACGGACAAACCGGCCGTTTTGAAGTTAAAGCTTACAATGCAAAGACAACGAAGAAGACCCCACATCCTTTCTGTACTGTAATGCCATAGTTTGCTGATGCACTTATAAAAAGGAGGGGGTGAGAGGAGGAGGAGTCGTCCGTTTGTTAAACTCTGCAGTTTTTTTTCTTACACGCTTTAAGTCAAGCTGAGGGAACCAAAATAAAAAAAAAACAACAGTGAGCTGAAGCATGCCAAAATGTAACCTGTGTAGAATCCAGTTGTTGTTTTCTGACAACATGACTTCTGTAATTGCGATACTGAGATATAAGCTGCAGGTGATGTACAACCGATTCATTAGAAATCATTAGCATTGCAACACACACAACTACAATGACACTGCACTGAGATGCTCTTTTAAGATGCTCTTAGAACAATGTGACTGAAACAAAAAAGAAAATAAGCTCAAATTAAAAAGATAAAAAAAGAAAAAAAGTACTTAAAAATGTGCAATGGCGTTACAGATGCATTTTCTGTCCAAATATTGTACAATCATTGTCACTGTCAGTGCAGTGTTGAGACACAGTGTAGTGTTATGAATTAAAATGTCCTTCAGAATAACACTGGTGGAAATCAACACTACTGTGAGAACTGTGTTTATTATGTGCTGTATTAAAAAAAAAAAAAAAAAAATTCATTGAAACATGTATTATTAATATTAAACAGGAACAGTGGTTCTCTCCAAAGGCCACATGCAAAATGGAATTCAGAATAATATCAAACAAGCACCAAATTCACTTTCTGAATTATATATATATATTTTTTTCAAATCCTATCTTAACTACTGGTGTAATTCTCGTTTATTCTTCCCATTTTGCAAACATGGATATCCTGTCGAGGGTCACAGAGAGTGTTGGAGCCTTTCCCAGCATGTGCCAGGGCCATCAGTCTGTCACAGCGCTGTCTTTTATATTTCCACTACAACAGAATTCAGGTAGGAAACGGTGCAGATGTGAATCTGCTCTCATGCAGTCCATTGTTAGTCATCCTACCCTGGTTTGTTACAGCCCTGTGGCACAGCGTTGAGAGATGAGGTGAAAATACAGTGAATAACTACTGACAGTTGTTTCCTCTGTGCGAGAGAGAGAAATACAATGACTTCTCTGACTCTGTTGTTCCCAGACTGGGCCCGGATTGACTTCCTATCACTCTTCTGACTCACTCTTGTCTTTATTATGAATCTACAGCATGTCGCTCCAGATCTAGTGTGCATGTCGGAAATAAGTGTGTGTGACATGAGAAAGAAAATATCTGTTTTTTCCCCCCAGATGTGTTGAAAATGATACAAAAAGGATGACAGCTCATATTTACTTCTTTTTTTATATATATCTGTAAGTGGACAAACACACTCACTGTTCCCTCTCATATTTCTTGCAAAAAGTCTTTTACGTGCGCCTTTGTCTCATATAAATATGGTAGATGAACTTCTGCACAGATTTGGCAGATGATACTAGGTGGAAATTAGCAGTATTGCTAAAAACCTGGTATAATTCACCTCTACTTGTGTTATAGGCTAGATAGATAGATAGATAGATAGATAGATAGATAGATAGATACTTTAATATCCTACCCTTTCCAAGTCCATGTCCATCCTATCCAAGTCCCTCCATCCTACATCCAAGTAATGTGGTTCCATTAAACAAGAAAAGTGAGAAAGTTTCTGTGTTTGTTTTATGACACATTAGAGCACACAGGTGTAAAAAGGCTAGCTCTACAATCCTAAAGCACTGTGATGAATAACGCACTTGTGATTGTGTGTTCTGGGTTGACATGCACAGGCATGTTTCATGCAGCTGCGGCGTGGTCTGTAATTACCTGCTAATGTGTCACAGCATTAGACTGAGCCGTGACCCCTATGGCTGCCCGGATTCTCCAGAGATGTGCCTGAGGTGTTTCTCACCACACGGCGTTCAAGCTGAACTCTCAACTCGCAGCAATAACACAAAGGGACTCCAGCACTGGCATCTCATGACGTTATCATTTACTAAACAACATATTTTATTTCAGATATCCACAGCAAATGATCAATTGTTCATGGCTGAGTCAGTTCCCAGCTGCACTCTCACATTTTCTAAAAACTCCCGAGTAAATGTAACGTTTTATTTGTTGAAAACGAATTGAAACCTGATTTATGTAACCTCATCACTGTCGACAATGTTATTTTCTTTCGTGGGGCAACCACAGATGCATTGATTCAGCAAATAAATAAATAAATAGCCAACTAATGTGATTTTGCACAGTGATTTTGAGCTATACACACAATTATTTGAATTGGATTACTCACATTTAGGCATTGGCACACAATGACACTTATATATATATATAATGCTCATCACATGCACAATGTTTTCTCCTTTTACTTTCTCTGACCAGTTAGTTGTAAGATTTTAAGAACCAGCTAATATTGAAGCTTCAACCAGTGAGTGGCACTTCTTTAAAAGAAATCCAAATTATTTCTTATATAATGACCATTAATGGGCATTTAGTAGTCGGGTAATGCTACATTACTTGTGGCAAGCTAATGAAGGAACTCCCCGCTCGTTACTGGGATTGTCCCTGGGGGATTTTTTTTCCTTGGGCATGAGATGGAGAAAAGTGACTTTAGACATTATGTGTAGTCCTTGTTGTTCAGAGGTAATTAGGTAAGTGAATATATCAGATTTTCTAAAAATAGGCCAGAAAGTAATATAAACCCAGGTTTAATTTCGTAATGGTCAAACTTAATTATGATTCAGTCAAACTTCAACGTCAGATTTGATTAGAAAGCCAACAAAACAACACATCATGTAATTAACTCTGTCTGTCTTATATTCTTGTATGTTGTCAGACTCTGTTCCTCGTCATTTAGCACCTGTAATCTCCCAAGGCTTGTCGAACCCTCCGAGATAACTCCAGCTCAACAATGTGAGCCGTCAGGTGTAGTGTGTCCAACAGCTTTATTCATGCAGTAACACCAGCGGTGAAGTTCACGCAAAGGTAATTAATCTGGAAACCTAAGGCTGCTCCCCATTCACTGCGCACCACACAGATAATTATAGCTACAGGCTTTTGGGGGATACGAGGGCAATGAAAGTGCTGACAGACGGGCTTAAATGCGGGACTGAAAAACTATATTTAATTTTTTTTTTTTTTTTTCATCTGCCCTCAGAGAGTTTCATTCTCTCCTTTGACTCCTGCCCTTTGGTAGCTACGGAGAATGATAACACTGGCAGAATCGTAAGTAACAAGAAAGCACTCTGGTTTTCATTTTTATATTTTATTGAAGAACATAAAATAAACATTTAAATGACTAAATCAAACGTTCTCCCACATTTATTAACACAAGTGAGGGGGGCAGGAGGTTTGGTGGACCAGTGGTAATGATGTTGCTGATAGATGAGTTGAAAGGACAAGGTCATAGTTCAAACCTGGAGGCAGTGGCCACAAAAATGACCATTTCACCATCTGGTTCTATGAACACTTTACAACATCTAAAGGTTTTTCAGATGAGCTTAAAGCCTCCGGTATTAGATGCTGAAAGGTCCAGACGGCTTTCACTTTGTCTTGCATCTGTCATCTGCTTTTGTGTTATTTCAGTCCCCATTAGTCATTTCCTGTTTTATTTGTGCTATTCACTCCATATTTTTATTTCACATTATTCACTTCCTGTTCTGTTTTTGATTTCCTGCACCACTCATCACATGTCCCAGCCCTTATTGTTTGCACCTGTGTCCGATAATTTCCCTCTCGTTCAGTTTAAATCGTCACCTTGTCACTTCACTGTGCCTGTTCGTCTCGTTGTTTTAAAAAAAAGTGTTAGTCCAATCCTGTGTCCTGCTTTTGGATCAGTTCTTGTGAGTTTATGTCAGTTTATGACTGAATTTATAACTATACCTCAAAGACAATATATTTGTTTGTTTTTATTATTAATCCTTAATTAATAATGACCAAAGGCCGATTGTGCAACCTCTGAAGAACTTTTGTCGAGAAAATATTTGCCACCCAATCATCCTTAAAAAAATATATATATGATATCTAATTATGCATGCTGCTTATACACACCATAGCTACTTTTCATTCATATAAGAATAAGAAAAACTATATTACGCTATATCCATGCACAAAAAAAATTTGGTAATCAGACAGATCATTTTTGGATCATTCTTAGAAACTTTCTAAAGCTTTAATCGTACAATTTTAAATGATTTTCAACTAAAAATCATTTTTTTATGCTTCGTAGTCCACAATACTATGGAAGCCTGTTTCCGCCACATGGAGAAAAAAAAAGAATGCATACACAAGTCATAATGATGACATGCTAAGTCATTATTATGAAAGGATCAATCATCATTTTGAGGTCATAACCCATAATTATGAGATGATATGTCACAATCATGACACACTATTGCAAAATTATGAAAGTCATAATAATCAGATACTATGTCATCATTATGACTTACTAATATATCTTTTTATTGTTCCAGTGGCTGAGGTGGGCTTCCATTTAAAACAAAGGTTTACAAACAATGAAGAAAACTAGAAGCAACCTTTACTTTCTTTGGGAAGTTTTGGGAATTGCAGCATATTCGACATGAATATCTCCTGTTGCGGGTTAAAAGTCCCCCAAGAGGTTAGGTGCACCTGTATCACATGCAAGAACCCGAGTGTTACAGGTCAGGATGCTCAAGATCAGCTGCAAATCTTACATTAAGTTACGTGAAATAATAAACCCATGAAAGGATTTTCAGTATGAAAAGTTTATTAACATATTCGTAATGAATTTTCGGCAAAAACACAGAAACAGAGGTCACGTTGAACTTTGATGACATGCAGCAATCAACAGATCACACACACACACACATACAATGATCTGTCTTCAAGCTCAATGACGTCTTTTCACTCAAAAGCGACATGTTAATTATTATATGAATATCATATCTGAGCTTAGTGATGAGACCAGTCTCATCAACATCAGTGATAAACTCGACCTACGGGGAATCTCTTTGTGAAACTCCTTTGGTCCACTGATGAAAAGCATGGCATGGCGTCCTGCTAATACTCTAATTAAAGCCAAACAGGCTCACAGCGTGATCCACCACATAATCAGTCAACCCTTTCACTAAGATCCAGGGTAACAATGGCGTGTATTATCTCCCACATTCTGTCTTCTTAAGAAGATTAGTTAAAATAGCTTGAACGTGATGTGCTTCATAATGTAGGAGGAAAGGAAAGGCGTAAAAGCAAACTTTTATGATCTCTTGATAGCTGCATTAGATGATGATATTATCTAAAGTGTAATTTCTTAATCTCATTTTGTGTATTCCAATGGAACATTATGGACTTGAGGAACACAACATGGCTGTAAATGCCAGGCCCTCGGACAAATAAAAGTGTTACTGAAAGCAACAGGATAGGGAGAAGTCAGGGGTTGAACTCCTTGCACACAAAGAGAGTCCACATGTGTTGTCAATCGGGGAAAATGCACTTGTTGAAGCCAACCAGCTGCAAATATAATCAGTGGAGGTTGTTACACGACTCAGCGAGGCGTGCCAAGATGTGAAGGGTTTTAAAAGGCTTCAGCTGAATGTGTCCTGAGTAGCTGCAAACTGAACCTGTCATTGCCATTGATTCAGACCAAAAACAAACTGAGCAAATGCACAAATGTAGGGAACAAGTCAGGCTTATGGCTCTCAAAGCATGTCCCGTCAAGATGTGGGAAATTAATGCACATTCAGTATCAGTGGTGAGTGTCTGGAGAGCTTCTGCACAACATTAAAATGTCTCCTAAGTTTTGAAAAAAGGTCCAAAAGGTCAAGATATAATAATAATTTAGAAACACAAATGCAGGCACTAGCTGAAAGAGGAGAGTCAACACAGTGTGGAGATCCAAATGCAGCCCATTCTGCAACTCTGCTTTTAGAGAAACAATAAAAACTGAGAAAACCACATGGTCTGCTTTAACCCACTGCACTTCTTCATTTCCAGCACAGCTGGGTCAGGGAGATTTCTTACTTCTAATGTGTTTTTGACATTGATGGTGCAGCTGTCATCAGCTGCGACAGTCATCAGATTCATGGTAAATCACTAACTTTATCTCTATTCAGCTATTTGTAGGAAAACATATGTAAAGCTGTGCTATCATTAGTGTCTGGTTTCCTGTCGGTGCTCATTTTCACGTCAGTGTCACATGAAATTACCAGAATGATGATGCCACATCTTTGCAAGTACATAAACAGATGTAACCTGATGTTTGTGTGTGTGGTTTGTAAGGAAACCACTTTATTTGTTTATGCGTGGTGTTCATGATGTTTATCTTGTGTATTGTATTATTAAGATTCCAGACCTTTGCATTTTGAATGTGTCAAACCTTTTAAGTCTCAATTTTGAATGCAGAATAATAACATTTTTAGAGATGTTGCATTGTAAGTTCTGTCCTCTGTGTTGTTACTGGTTTGTCTCTGCAACACATTAAAAGTGTTGATCCATGACACATAATCTCCCCCCAAATGGAGGTGTTAAACATTTTTATTGGACCTGTCAACACAAGCCAAACAATAATAACAATAAAAAAAACACACACACACATTTTCTTTGTAAAGGTGAATTTGTGAGAAAGTTTATAATTCAGAAAATCAGCATTTATTATTGAAGGAATTGTTTAACAGCCTTTTCCTGGAACTGACTTTGAGGTTATCTTTACTTAGCTTCGGTCAGCTTAGCTTAGCTTGTTTTTGAACAGTTTCTTCACAGCATTAGACCACTTTTGCTCACTGGATTGTGTTATAAGCCGTGTTTTCATCATGGTACAGTTCGGTTTGGTACAGTATGGTACAGTTTAGAATGGTCAGGCTTGCGTTTTGACTAAGAACAGTATACGGGATAAACAACGACATCAAACATCGAAGGGTACGGGAAAAATGGAGCAGTTGGGGCCGGTAATTTTGGTTCTTTTCCGAAAAGGAAACACAATAAAACCCATACTGTACCGAACCAAGGAAAACCAAAACCAGTTCCACTGGGTGAAAACACCAATAGAGCCTGGCTAGCTGTTTCCAAACTTTGTGCTAAGCCATGCAATTAGCTTCTTGCTTTAGTTTCAGATATGAAAGAGGAATCATGTTCTCATACTTACTTTACGCACTTACTTGATACTCAACATTTGCCTTTTTTTATATCTGATATGCCGATATATCAGTAGTGCTAGGGCCGATAACCAATGCCGGTACTGACCTAAATATATATATATAAGTTTTTCCCTGCGCCCAACTGCGGAGGTCATTTAGTCTTGTCATTTATGTAACATAATATTTTTTATACTCATGTCGCAGCACATGTAGATATACATTTTGTTATTGAGCAAAATAAATTAATGTAAAAAAAAAAAAAATAGTTGTAGAGGGCGCCAGCATACAGGTCAAGGAGGTAGCTGCCTATTTAACCTACTGTTGTCGTCTTTAGTCATATCGGCAGATCTTGTTGTGTTTGCAGATACACTTTAATACATTTTAAAGCCAGTATCAATCGATACCAATACTATACGGATAATATCTTGCATCCCTAATCCATACTATTACATTTCACTTGTGCCCTTATAATAACCAAGAAAAATCCTTTTATTCTCTGTGTACAGATAACAAGGTCACAGTGTGAATATGCTTTTATAACCAGCTCATATATTCTGAAACCCCAGCCTGTGTAGGTGGTTAACGTGTGTGGAAAAGAGAAAAGACTGAAAATGAGTGCAAACAGAGACAAAACATTCATGATGCCGCTCTCCTGGGGGCTAATTAATAATAAATGTAGACACAGTGTTGTGATGAGACAACCTACACACTGAGAAGTGCACATCGACGGACGTTCACTTATTGGCTTGCAGACCGCGGCGCAAAGTTCGGAAAGATCATTAAATCAAAGTTTGAACCGCTTTAATTGTGTAATCCTCTGAATATGCTATTCAATATGAAGTCACACCTTGACCTCACCTCCACTACAAAACAATGGCTATTTAAAAATGTTTCCAGCTGTGTAGCTCGAGTCAGTAGAGAGTGTGCAGAGAGTCTCCACTGAACTTCCAGCAGGTTTGGCAGCTGTGATTAGACCAGCTGTAAATCTTAATGGGCCTTCGCTTCCTTGCCAATCTAATGAGAAAAAGCTTCACTGCTCAGATGTTGTGAATCAAAACGGAGTTAACCGTTAAACCGCTGGGTTTTTGCACAGAACTCTTGAATGCGAACAAGCTTTAATCGCACTTTTAAGTCAACGTGTGGCGTTTGTGTGTTTCGCAGCAAACCGATAATCCCTCTGCTCATCTGACATCACATCTCTCTCTCTCGCTGGGTTGAGTTTGTGCACAAAATCTGAGCAGCTGTTCCACCGTGTTACTCTGAATGCATGCAAATTTCCCTCTCTGTGTGTGTGCATGAATGTATGTGCAGTATGAAAGTGTGATTGTGTGCTGACAACCAGCTGCAGCAGCTTCATTCATGCAGGTGTCATCTTGTCCAGGAAAGACAGTATAAGGTTTCTGGACATTGTCAGAGCAGGTGCAATGAATTATCTTCTTGTGCGTGTCTTTGTAAAAGCTTTTTCTGAAACCTTCTACCGTCCCGTCCTTTCTTTTGCCCCGTTCCAGCCTCAAGGCAGGATCCTCCTCGTCCAAACTGTAACTTGACGCTGCAGGAATATTACTTTCCTTGGCGGTGGACATGCTTCAGAGTGCTTCACTGTGTCGCTGGGTCAGGAGGAGATGAGATTGTCCACACGGCACATGCGGTTAATGAATTAGTGGAAGTTTACCCGCTGATTCACAAATGCTGCAGCCTGTCAGTGTGCGACAACATTTCGATGAAAAAGGGAAGAAGCATTACCACAACTCTCTGTGTAGGTGTAGTGGGGACCGATGCCAGCCACATGATAGCAGATATGCGGTTGTGTATGTACAGCACAGATAGTGACTGAGTGCACGTTGGAATATACGTACATTTTTCTCAGAGCTGTTCTTCACAGAACTGTTCTCTTGTCTTAGCATGTTGGGAAAAACCCCACAGCATGTGCCACCTGCAGAATTTCCTAAGAATTTCTAAAATTGTATTCTAATAAAAGTAAACAAAGAAGTTCTTAGTATTTATGCTATAATAATTATACCTGGCAGTGACACAACATATTAAATATGAGAACACGAACACGCTAAAGTAAAGTCTACTGTATTATTGAGACACAACAATGCACAGATACATATAGAGGCGTCTCATTACAGCATGAAAACATTATATTGAGCACCCCTGGTGGTGAAAAACTCCAAAAGGGATTCTTTAATATCGAATATATTGTTATGATATATGTTATTATTATGTCATTGTTAATTAAGTAACATAATAACATTTTGTGTTCCTTGTTTCCTGTTTTATTTTGAAGCTTTTCCTTGTGTGTACATTGTCGAGTTTTGCTTCCTGTCCTGTCCTCACTTTTGATCGTCTACTCTGTCCTAATTTGTTTCACCTGTGTCGGATTATTCCTGCCTCTCTAGTGCATTTAGTCTCTGTGCTCCTCAATGTCTTTGTTTGGTTCATTTCACGTCACATTGTTTCACGTCACATTTCTGTCAGTCTGTTGCTCTGGTTTTCATGTATTCCTGGTTTCTGCTCCATGTTTTGAACTTTTTTTTTAAAATTGTATTTCTCCATTGTTGTTAATTTGCTTTATTATATATATAACAATCTGTTGTTTCCACACGATCTGTGGCGAATGAGTCATGATGGATAAAATACACCTGTGTCCCAGAGCTTTGTAATCAACAGTTTGGTCCCTGTTTATTCAGTGTGTACACACAGAGGGACGGAAAAACAACTATTTACACTTCATTAAAAATTAGCCTTATGAGACGATGCTGTGCGGGAGCTGTTTGCCTGTACTGATAGGTGTCACTGCTCCATTGTCACAAGGGTCAACACAGAAATCCCATCCCTCTCTTGATCCAATTAAGCATGATAGAGATGTACAAGTATGACACAGAGCACATTTCTGTCCAGGGATGAATTTAATTCTGCAGTAGGTCTTTGTCTGAGACACTCAGTGCTGTCTTTTATTTCCCAAATACAAATGGACTGAAGAGGGTGTCCTCATCACACCCTCATCCTTACCCAGGAAAATAAGTGGAAAATATGAATTAATGTGTATTTCAAATGACAAAACATTCATCTTCGGTACATAATGTCCTATTAATTAGGCTAAATAAAGACATGTTGGGGTATGGTAATGCTGATAATCTTACTGCAAATGTTTAATAATGAGAATTTATGAATCCACAGAGAGGATGACATAGTTGTGCATTATGTGTCAACACATTTGTGTGGGGGAAGAAAAGTGAGTTGATGTTTCTAGGCATCAAACAACTAGTCAACACAGATGGTGTGAGCAAAGCAGACAGAGAAACAGAGCAGACAGCAGTGTCTGAGAGCTTTAGACACTTGTCTAGACAGAGACGAAGATCCTTCCCGTCATTGTTGGTTAGCAATGAGGGGCTGCAAAACAGGAAATAATATCTGAGGGAAAACATACACGAATATGAAAGTCAAGGACATTCACTCTGAATGTCAGCATATTTTTTTATTATTTCGAAATTGTATTTTAATTGCAACACTGACAAATAAACGTGGTTGTGCAGATTCGTGTAGTTGTTCTGTTGTGTAACTTGCCTGCAGCACATGATTTTTATGTAATCAACTGAACAGCCCAAAATAAGATTCTGCATTTATGACTATGAGTTTAATAGGACAAAAACATAAATTATTGAGATATACAGTATATTTTTCTTAACAGTCTGTGATTCAAAATATGGCTGAATTTACTTTTTAATCGTTTTTGAATCAGCTTTAATGTTTTTGAAATACTTAATGCCCTCGTGGTGAAAAACGGCTGTAATTCTAATGGTCTGTTGCGCCATCTTGTGGATACAGAAATCAGATTTAAAGTTGTTGTTTTTTATGTTTGTCTATGATTTCTTGCCTTAAGAAATGTCTCTGTTCCTTAGCAAACATGGGTCTCCCAATTCCCCCCAGTGAATTAATATTTCCCTCCTTTATTGAAATGCTTATTTTGCATTGTATAGATCACATGCACTTCTTATTGTCAGTTCTGGGATGTCTGCATTAGTTATTGGTGGTTTAATGCTAACATTTCACAGTGTCTTATCATTAGTTTCCAGCTATAAAGTTTGAACCGATTAACAGAGGAAGCTTTATTAAAGTGTTCTTTACGGGGTCCCGCAAACTTGTTACACTGCGAGTTTTGTCCCTCTTCAGCCACCTTCGTCAATCACAGAATTTACGTCACACATTTCCCTTGCTAGCAGCGGAGCTGAAAAAAATAGTCCTAGCTTTAAGCCTTAGTTGTTTGATTTAAACGACCAACATGGAAATTGGGACAGAGATTAGCAAGAAAATAAGAGTGAGTACCTCCGTGGGTCGAAGGTTAGAGTTTTGGCTCAGACGCCCAACGTCTGATAAACATATTTAGAGCAACATAGAGGCTGGTGGCTAACATTAGCTTGTTAGCTTAGCGTCAGAGTTTAACGGCAAGAAAACGAGAAGGTCGAATAAGGGTTTAAAACAATACTTGTTAAGTTAACCACCAGGTAGCTTAATATTAGCATTAGTGGTTTTAATTTATTTGGCACAGATAACGCCAGGCAACGTTTGCAATAGCTCCTTAATATGTTGTAGACATGCTGTACCTATATATATACTAAAGTTGCTCTTGGTGTTTTTCAGGCTGCTATCAAGGGGAAGCTTCAAGAACTTGGTGCATATATTGGTAAGTGATTAAAACGCGGATGCTTTTCTTTGGAGACGTCAGTTTCGTGTTTACATATAGTAAGACTTTTCTTTTTACAATTTAGATGAAGAGCTCCCTGACTATATTATGGTGATGGTGGCGAACAAGAAAACCTCTCAACAGATGGCCGACGATCTCTCCCTTTTCCTCGGAAATAATACTATCAAGTTCACAACCTGGTACAATCTTAATAATTTTATATCGTGCTCATTAAGAACATGCACGTTTTGCACACATGTATGCATACATATTTCTTTTTGCTCTAACATGAGTTTCATGTGGTTTTGTTATAGGCTTCAAGGAGTTCTGGAGAAGTTACGAACTGTTGCAGTAGGTAAGTCTGGTGGATACATGATTTTCTATCCTTTTTGCCCAGCTAAAGACAATTATATTATATGAGCACACATAGCCTTGCGTATTTAGTTTATTTACATAACTAGAACAGAGATATAGCATATTAATAAACACTAAATCTTTAAACACTCGAGATTGGAACTAGCGGTTCATAGGTATGTTGATCTTACAGAACCAACTACTGATGAGTTACCCTGTTCCTTAGTTTAAGTTGCTTGAGGCTTATTTTAATGTAAATCGAGGACATATGTATGCACTATATCTGTTGACCATGTGTCAAAACAACATATCGCACATAATATTACAGAAACAAAGTACAAGTAAAATGCAGTATCTAATATTATTGTGTAAACTCTGGTTCTTCAATTCTCATTTTGTTTTAGAGCCCACATCCCTCAAACATCAGGTCCAGTCTGACAGCAGTACTGTGGCTGGAAAGAGCCGATCGTCTGTAAGTGAAGATGGCAGTACAGAGGAGCTGAAGGTGTTGACAGTGTCTAGCTCTCACTCTGATAGGACTGAAACACGTGTGTCAAGTTCGGCCCATGAAAGCAGCAGGTGCTTAAAGTCTTAGTGTCTTTGTGCTGAATTCATTAAAGCTAAGTTGTGTTTGTTTGCATCCATCACATTAAAATCTATTTGTTTGTCAGCAGGAGGGGAATGTTGGAGAAGAGTTCTTCTCGACTTTCCTCCACGGTTAAACCCCTCATAGAGCCACTCCCCTCAGAGGCTGTTATCGACATCAAACCAGAGATGGATGATGACTTCATCGCTGAGGACCCTGTAGAAATCCGCACCAATCACGGGCGAACACGTAATACAGCTAGTAGACCCACAGCTGAGATCTACAGACCGGGTCAGAGCAAACCTATGTCCCTGAGCTCTGCATATGTGTGTCGGCCCACTGAGGGATCCTCTCACAGCAGCAGGCAGCAGGACAGCAGAAGCAGCAGTAAGGTATGATTTCATGAGAGCATACCCTCTTTTCAAATTAGAGTTATGAAGGATTTACTTCAGAGTGCTATGAAATCTTCTTTGCTTATGATGCTAAGTAATTGCTGACATAAATGTCAGACGGGTGTAGACAAATATTCACAGTTGGCCTGCGATGTTCAGCAGGAGGAGATGTCACGGAAGCGCAAAGCACCCGCAAGTTCAGTGGTACGAGTGAACAGAGCAGCAGATGATGACAGCGATGATTTGGAAGAGGAGGATTCACACAGTGGAGGAAGGGGCTTGTCCAGTAGAGTGTCCCTGCCATCCAAACCAGAACGCAAGTAAGATATTTTAGAACATTTTAAGTATTGTTTTTAAAATAAGCATTTTGTGTATTTGCTTTAATATGGACAAAAAGAAACACTCTTCACACTCCTTGCTTTGTTATTTCAGACCTACTCTCCCCCCAGCCAAGCAAGCCAACAGAAATCTGATACTGAAGGCCATTTCTGAAGCTCAGGACTCGATCATCAAAACTACATCCTACCCCATAAGTATGTTTTCCACTGCCAGACGTGTCATTTTTACATTTCTGTACTTCGGGTCATTCACTTCTGTTGCTGATACATTTTTTCTCGCTGTTCTTTCCCCCTCATAGTACCACAGAAGCAGACTGTTCCTGTGGCGCCTCGCACTCGCGTGACCAGCAGTGAGGAGATGACGGCAGCCATCCAGCTGGTGCAGGAGCACCTCCACACTCTGGTCCCCAAGGTGCAGGCCTACAACTCTGCAGAGCTACCTCCTTCTAGAACAGAAGGTATGTTCAAATAGAATCCCTACAACATACAGTATTTGTACCTTTTTCTGAGCCCTGCTGTAATGTTCCGATGACATCAAATTCAACATTTTAGTGCTTTAATCACATACATGTTGCTTGAAATGCCACTTCCATGCATATATACATCCTAATAATTTGAAAAGAACAGTTTAAAACAAAGAAACCAAGTCTAGGTTTGTTTTGATGTGTTTATCTTTTCGGTGTTTAATGTTGCATTTTCCTTCCAGGTCCAGTGAGATCTTTAGCTTCACGCCTCCAGTTGGATTTAATTGAGGGCAGAGATGGAAGAGAGCGACGTGATTATGGTGAGTCTTGATCTCTTTTTTTTTTTAGGGATTTAATGAACATTTCTTCTTACATTTATACTACAACATCTGCTTTTGTATTCTACCTAAAGGTGTGGAGGTTGCTGCTGGCAGTGAGGAAAAGGGATTTGATACCCGCTCCTTCATAATGAGTCGACCACGACTGGAAGAATCTCAGACCAGAACTCCGCAGCATCTTCAGGTCAAAGGGGAAGTTCATTCTGCTGTACCACGCACTGTCCAGGCCAGGTATATACTGTACACACGTACAAAGTAGAGTATGCTAGTTCAGATTTATTCTGGATAGAATTTTGCAACCTTTGATGGTATATTGCCATATTTTTTTGTCTTCTTCTTTTCTCCCACATCGCAGCAAGGAGACAGGTGACTCTGCCAGCCCAAAGTTTATAGTGACATTAGATGGAGTACCGAGCCCACTGGGGAATCTTACAGACTGTGACATGGAGCTGGATGATGTGAGGCCTCCCAAAAAGGACTCTGTGACAGCCGACCATGCACACAGAGAGCCCAAAGTCAGCATCCTTCAGAGGCTACAGGGAGTGGTCATGCCATCAGACGGTGTGTGGTGTTTCAGAGAGTTTTAGTATGATGGTCCATTTGATAACAACAGAAAATACTGTTAAATGTAGTATTGTCTCATAACTGTCTGTCCACTCGTTATAGATAATGTGATGGAGATTGAGATGATGGATGAGGACAACGTCCCTTTAAAGAAACAAAAAGTCACAGAGCGTTGCAAGTTCTGGCCGGTCTGTAAAAGTGGAGACGAGTGTTTGTACCATCATCCTACAACAAAGTGCAAGTGAGTAATCCAGGTTGTAAACTGTAGAAGCACTCATGATGCTTTTTGGGTTTTTTTGAGCTTCTTACTCATGACTCTTTGTATATTCTTTTCCTTTTTGAAGGACGTTTCCCAACTGCAGATTTGGGGATAAATGCCTTTTCATCCACCCTAGTTGTAAATACGATGCCAGGTGTACAAAACCAGACTGTCCCTTTACTCATGTCAGCCGCAGAAGCACGGTCGCTCCTCCACCCAAACCAGGTGTCTCTTTGTCTCCGTAAATCACCAATATACAGCAGATTTTAGCTTTCCAGTCTCTAACTGGAATATTTGTGTTCACAGTGGTGCAGCCAGCTGAAACAGCAAGTGTGTGTCGCTTCTTCCCCGAGTGTAAGAAGATGGACTGTCCATTTTATCATCCCAAGGTGATGCTTTGATTGCAGAATACTATGTTGGTGTATGTATGATTAGTATGACCACTTTTAAAGCTGGTGTTTTACTTTTTCTTTCCCACAGCCTTGTCGTTTTGCGGCGCTGTGTAAGCGAGTTGGCTGCACCTTCTACCACCCAACCACATCTGTGCCTCCGAGACACGCCCTGAAGTGGACAAAAACACAGAGCAGGTGAACAGATGGAGATAATGCTATGTTAAACTTGCATAAACAGCAAAGTCCACACGACAAGAGTTTGTATTCGTATAATAATCCTCCAACATTATAGAATCCCCACCAGAGCAGAGTAAGGATTTGACTCAGCTCATGTATGAGGGGTGTCTCACACAATGAATCAACAAAGAAATTACAAAAGTCCCAATTTAAGTGCATTCATTTTATAAAATTCATGTTGAAGTGCAGATTATGTAACATTTTCTCTCTCTCTCTCTCTCTCTCTCTCTCTCTCTCTCTCTCTCTCAGCTAATTATGCCTGGAGGTCTCGACAGACATACGAGATGTTACAGGGATTTTCTGGATCTGTGTCTGCAAATTTTCATTCTTTAATTAATTGTTGTTTTATTTTATTTTATTGTATTGTATTGTTTGAACTTGACTGCAAAGAAAGTGTTTTGTAAGATGAACGGTCACATTTTTGCTGATGATAAAAAAAGAAAAAAAAGAAAAGCCAAACAACATTAAAATGATCCACAACGAATATGACTGTTACCTTATTTCTCTGGGCTTTAATTTTATTATAATATTGAAACATCGGTTATGCTTTTTCCTCATCACCTCATCAAATCAAATGCATTTGTTTTTAGAAATCTTCCACTCAAAACATGTCCATATGTTCTGGACAAGACTGACTAGGTTGTGTTTAGGACATCTATGACTACTAGCATACTGCAAATTAGACATTTTTACTGTCCTGTTTTAGAGAAATGTTTTTATGACACCAAATTTGAAATTTCTCTAAAAATGTACAGTAAGAATGTCTGATATCTATTACACTAGTATATCTCAATGTGCTGAACACCTTATTCAGAACTTAAGAGAGCTCTTTTTATACAGTTGCTCAACATTTTTCCAATGAAAATGAGTTTTCAAACGTGCACCCAGATCCTTTTGGATGTATTTAGCAAAAGCCTGATAATGATTCATTTGATCAGTGTTGGATTTAGAAACAGTGATGTATTAACTGGTGTCCTCCAGCTGGTGGCTGTGGTAGCTTTGTGTAGATTTAGTTATAGCTTAGTTACCATAATGCAAATCATGAGAGATGAAGGTAATGTGATGGGCGTATGTCAAAAGTCTGTGTCTCGCTGTATCACTCAGGCTGCTCTCCTGTGACTATTCACGGGCGCGATCCCACTACTGAGCGGCACGGGGGCTTTGACCTGCTCCGTGTCCGGCCTGGGTCGGTGCACCCCTCCTTAGACGACCTGGCTCCCCCGAGCTCCCCCAGGAGAACCATATCGATACCGAACTTAGTGCGGACACCCGTTCGACATAGTCCACTGGAGCTCAGAACTCCTGAGCTCAAACGATCCGCCAGACTCAGCCTCCCGGTAACTTGGATTACAGGCGCGCGCCACCACACCCGGCGAGAGCGCCATGCTTTCGCCGAGCTTTTAACCTGACTGTCGTGACGTAATCTTCACCTGTACAAGGTTTGTGAGTCAAAATACATCCAAAATCTCTTCAACAGCACAGTAAATTTACAATACAGTATTGTCATAGTCTATTCAGCCACAATTAGATGAGGTTTTTTTAAACAATGCTATGATGCAGGGATCTCAAACTCAAATGACCTATATAATATAATAATATAATACATGTAATTATTTTTCAATATCTATTAAAATACATCCACAAAACACATTTTTTAAATGTTCAAGTTAATAATATGTTATTCTTTCACATTTAAATGTCGATGAATTGTTAATGTGTTGTATAATGTTAAACAACTGACGGATGTGTATGTGTTTGTGATAACTGCAGTTCTGTTTTCTGCCACTAGATGCTGCTGTAGGGTTCTCTGCCATGACGTCACACCAGGAAGGAGTTCAGGTAAGATTGAAAAACTGTGTGAAAAGATAGTGTTCTCGCCGGGTGCGGTGACGCGCGCCTGTAATCCGAGTTACTGGGAGGCTGAGTCTGGCGGATCGTTTGAGCTCAGGAGTTCTGAGCTCCAGTGGACTATGTCGAACGGGTGTCCGCACTAAGTTCGGTATCGATATAGTTCTCCTGGGGGAGCCCGGGGGAGCCAGGTCGTCTAAGGAGGGGTGCACCGACCCAGGCCGGACACGGAGCAGGTCAAAGCCCCCGTACCGCTCAGTAGTGGGATCGCGCCCGTGAATAGACACTGGAGAGCAGCCTGAGTAATACAGCGAGACACAGTCTTTTTACACACACAACTGTTAGCACTAACACATCATTATCACGTCTGTACATCACAAACCTTCATCTCTCAAGTGAAGCAAGTAAATAAAGGACACAGACAGCCTCCACTAAATGCAGTTAATTTTAGTATTGTGCACTGATGACAGTGTAGTGAAAACAGTTGATCCAAGGTCTCTGCCCTCACTACAGTTATACACAATATAATCCCAGAGATGTAGTTCATTTAACCTTGAATTAAACATATCTGGATTAATGTATCATGCATCTGTTTGATACTACGTCCTCTATTGACAGACTTAAAGGTACATCGAACTATGTCTTAAGTTAAAAAACAAACAGACATCAGGATCATTTAAGAAAGATACCTCTCAATGTTTGTTTGTTTTTCTGTTTCATGTTTTGTTTTGTTCTGTTGTTCTGGCTACACTGCCAGTCACATACAGATCGTGGTCATTCTGTTATTCAAAAGTGTTTGTATGTCAGTGGTGTTTTATTTGGATGGTGTTGCATTTGTTTCCTATGTTTGTTCCAAAATATTGCAATGTTTTAGTGTATATATCTGTATCTATATCTGTATATATACAGTATATATACTCTATTATACTCTATTACTCACTGTACATATATACATGTACGTATATATCTGTATATATACATATTTTCTAAAACATTGGCATATATAAAAATATACAGTATACTTATACATACATTTATGTGTATTACATACATATATACGTATACGTATCACTATTGACTTTTTTTAATGTTCATGTTAATAATTTGTTATTCTTTCACGATAATGTGTTGTATAATGTCAAATGTGTGTGTGAGAGAAAGAAAGAGAGAGGTGTAGTTTTTGTATTCCACCACTAGATGCTGCTGTAGGGTACTCTGCCATGACGTCACACCAGGAAGGAGTTCAGGTAAGATTGAAAAACTGTGTGAAAGTATAGTGTTCTCGCCGGGTGCGGTGGCGCGCGCCTGTAATCCAAGTTACTGGGAGGCTGAGTCTGGCGGATCGTTTGAGCTCAGGAGTTCTGAGCTCCAGTGGACTATGTCGAACGGGTGTCCGCACTAAGTTCGGTATCGATATGGTTCTCCTGGGGGAGCCCGGGGGAGCCAGGTCGTCTAAGGAGGGGTGCACCGACCCAGGCCGGACACGGAGCAGGTCAAAGCCCCCGTGCCGCTCAGTAGTGGGATCGCGCCCGTGAATAGACACTGGAGAGCAGCCTGAGTAATACAGCGAGACACAGTCTTTTTACACACACCACTACACAACTGTCATCATACACAAACACACACATCATTAGCATGTGTTTATATCAATTCTACTGTTGCTACTGTTGCCGTCGTCTTCACACCAAAAGCTCCACAAAGCTCCACTTTGTTTGCTCCTACAGCACCCCCACCTGGCAGCTACTACGACAACCACTCTCATCAGTGCTCCACGTGTGTGTCTGCATGTTACTGCTGCCAAGATGAGCTGCACATGGAAGTGTAAGAAACCCCTGTTATTGTTATCAATCCCAACATTTGTACAGCAGCCATTTTAGCAGAAAAAGCACAGTAACTGATCACATTAATGATGACGACATGGTCCTCCTAAGGTTTCTTACAACCAAACCAATAACAGACATTTAGAGCCTAATGTACCCTTAAAAATTGAAATGATCAACTGTGATTGCAGCGTGTTTTCCATACAACATTTGCATTTGGTTGTATTTTGGTTATATTTTTACAACTAAAAGAGAACGTTCTGAGAGGTTTGTATTTCAACCCACTTCAACATTTTTTTAGATACTGTTATAAAAGGTGTGCAGTTGTCAAATTAACCTTTAGGTTAAAAGGTTATATCTTACCTTTTTTTTTTTTTACAGACATTTCAAATATGAACCACAGAGGAATATTATTGATACCCCGCTTTTTCGATTTGTATATTTGGGTTGGTGAAATTAGTCATTTAATAAATATGAAAATAAATCTTTAAGGAGTAATTTGTTTACTTAAGGTTGTCTTACTGTCCCAATCCAGTCAGTTCATGTGAGTCAGGACAGTGTGACAGTGAAACTTGAGGAAACAAAATGGAACTCAGCCATCATTCATTTGATGATTCACACACTTTGACCTGTCAAAATGGCTGCTGTGTAAATGAGCACTACACCCATGTTCACTGTGTGACCTTTATACACTTGTATTCATTGAATTTAGAGAGTAATGCACAGTATTTCTGACTTATTTCTCCACAATGATGTAGCTGTGACAGTTTAGTTTTCTCAGCAGTAGGTGAGTGGTGCAGCTGTCCGTATGCTCATATTTACATCGATGCCACATGCAAATAATTAAACTGTGGACTCGAAAAGTCTGATAGTCTTACGGGCCTTTGTTGAATAAATTCCCGGCGAAAAAAAACAAAAAAAAAAATTCTGAGTCTAATATGAAACTTTGTAAGGGTGGAAAATTTCCACCAACATTCACAAGGAGGTTATACACACACGCACCTCTTTTTCATGACATTTACTGTCAACCAGTGACAATATAATGACCTTTATTTCAGGTTGAGATTAGGATGTTTATGCTATTGAAAGTTGATTTATATTCAATTAAAAAAAAAGTTTTCTTTTGATCCCTGGCATTTTCACAATTCCTCTTTTCCCTTATTACTTTTATGATGATTATTATAAACTTCCCACAGTAATTTCCAATGTGTCAAGACCACACGAGAGAGCACATTGTGTCTTTTCTGAATAAATGTCCCTTTATGTGTTTGTTCCCCTGGTAAGTACGGGCATGAAGGAGAAGTGTGAGTGGTGTTTTTTTTAATTGCACTTTCAATGTCATGGTGGCTGCTTAAACTCCATTGATAACTCAGCCTTTCACCGCCACTGAGAAACAAAGAAAAAGTTCATCTGGATTTATTTTTATTTGGTTTAATAAGGATTAAAATATCATTTGTTAGGTCCTGAAAAAACGCCTGAGGTCACTTGAGGTTTAGAGTAAACTCAACAACATAATCAACATCATAATCTTGTATTCTTTTTTTTCTTCTTCTCCCCCTGTATTGTGTATGCATCCTAGTTAAAACATAATTTGACTAATCAGCTTTTCCTCCTCATTCTGTGTTTTCTTTTTACAGACTCCACTCGTGTTTTTTGGACGCCGTTAAATGCCAAGTATTAGAAATGTCTGCCCTTGCTCAAGCTCTTTAAAAAAATCGCTGTGATGGTAGAACATGTTTTTGTGTGGGAGGACTGTTCTGCCAAGCAAAGCTGTTTTGGTCCTGATTTTTTCTTTTTTTTTCTTTTTCATCACTAGAAAATCAAGTCCTCTCACGACCAAATGCTACCTCATGACAGGGCAAACAAGAAAGTAATACACAAGCAAAGGGGCACGGCGGCTTTAGACTTGGACGTTTATGCATCAATCAAACACACAAAAGAGGTGCAATTCTTCCCGACAACACTGTGTACTATTGTGAATATTTAACCTCGTCAAGCTGTACATTTTCTATAAGATTCCCCATGATTCAATGAGGGAATTCTACAGGTGTGGGTCAGGGGAGCCCCGTCGGCATTTCCTCAATGCCCATGATACCACACGTCGCCTCACCTTACGCTGCAGCTGCTGTGGTGCAAGCAAAGCAGAGTGTGATGGTGCAGCTCTGGAAATTACCACGAGGTTTAGTGAATGTTCGCGACCCAGTCATCCATGTTCAAGTTCAGGGATGCGCTGTCTCTTGAGGATTCAGTCGAAACAGGACATCTCATGTGTTGAAAAAGAGGAAGAGGGGACTGGCCCCG
Organism: Solea solea; assembly: GCF_958295425.1. Classification (NCBI taxonomy): domain Eukaryota; kingdom Metazoa; phylum Chordata; class Actinopteri; order Pleuronectiformes; family Soleidae; genus Solea; species Solea solea. The sequence goes on from NC_081150.1 coordinate 10,620,245, forward strand.
GTGCCTGTCTCACACACACACACACACCACAGTAATGACACTTAATTTAACTTGCACCCCTTAACCCTATCTGAGCCCTAATCTAATTGTAGCCCGACCCTGAGGAAAGATAATCGCAGAAAGAAATTGAATTAAATGACTTTATTTGGTGCAACTATTTGGGTAAAATTAAACCAAAGTTTAATAACTTACTTTATATTTTCAAGCTTATATATTTATATTATTGTGTACAGCTTTAAGTACAGTTTGTGTACAGTTTTATTCTTTTTATTCGTAGGTACCGTTTTCTGTATTCTAATCTACTTCACTTCTTATTGTATTTACCTTTATTTCCATCTTTGCTTTAAATTTAGATGATCATTTTCACCTTGTTTTTAGCACAAGAGGGGGACGAGTAAAGAAATCTTGCAATGAAGTTACGTAAAAGTGAGTTCACGTTATTGCAGAACTGAATTTCAGTAAGTGTTCCCCTCATTTCTTAATGTCAGTGTAATCCTTAAACGACACCTTTATCACCACAATGCCCAAATGTCCTCACAATTGTCCTCAAAACCACAGAAAGACGTATGAATACTCACACATATGTCATGAGTAAAGTTTATCTCTCGGTTCAGAGGAAGGGTGAGTATTAGAGACAGGTGATATCCACCCATATTTATTCTTATTGTTACTTAAAGTGCCACTGTGTTGTTTTTCTGGAGTTTACAAGATTAGCCTTGGGTGTTTGAACTTTCCATCAGACATGTGACTTCCAGTCTAATGCAACTTACCCAAATTCTTACCAGAAGCCACATCAGATACAGATAATTAGGTAGACATCTAGTCTCACAGTGTATATGTGTCAGAGAGAGAGAGAGAGTGAGAGAGAGAGAAGGAGGAGGGACAGAAAGAGACAGAAAAAGAGGAAGGAGTCTCATTTCTCACAGAGTGGTAAACTTCTGAGCAACTTGTTCTGCCACACGGACTCTCTCTCTCTCTCTCACACAGACACACACACACACACACACACACTCTCTCTCTCTCTCTTTCACGCACACACACACACACACTCGTATACGGCACACACATCCCCAAAAAACACAAAGCAGAAGTGGATAAAGACACAAGGTTTCAGTCACTGCAGTCAGCGATGGCTCAGGGCTCTGACAGCAATGACACAACTTACAAGTCCCCTTCACCTGGTAGCAGGCCGGTAAGTGTGCATTTCCATTGACTTCTTTGCCTTATGGTGCACCTGTAGCTGACTCAGTTAGATGTATGTAATGTTTTAAGACTGTTGTGATCCTGTGAACTGAACATCTCAGATTGGATGCCGTGTTTCTGTGTGTGTGTGTTTGGTGGGCAGCGGCACAGACACACTACCTCTGTACTCTTGCTGTGCGTCTTCACAGCCTCTCAGGCTGTTGCACATGCACACATGGGCTGCAGGCATGACTCGCTCTCAAGTGTAGGCTCTTGTGAGAGATGCAGAATTCATCTTTTGTTTGATGCACGTCCTCCAAACTGTGAATGACTTGAACTCTTGTCAAGAGCAGAAAGTATGTGCTGTAGGTTTCTGTGCAAATGAGACACTCCCATCGTCCTCATTGCTGTGCGGTGTCACATAAGTCAATTTCCAGCACATAGTTACTCATTGTCCTGGAAATAAAACCCAAACAAATGCTGTTTTTTTTTCTCATGAAACAACAGACAGTTTCAACAGACTCTACAGGACATTAACGTTGTCTCTTTGATGTACAACTGATTCAGCAGTTTGAAATTGATTAGTTATTCCGATACCAAGAAGATGAAGGGTTCAGGACACGAAACAGGGTGTGTTGTACCTAACCGATGACTAAGACACTCCCTGACCGAGCCCTTCGCATTAGGCGTCACGCTGAGCCCATCCTCAGTCAAACTGTCATGACACAAGATGACACTTCCACTCACACGTAAGCCCACCGGCTTCATGGGTGTCTAGTCGGATTGGATCACAACTTTCTGATTCAGATTGGTTGGAAGACTTTTGTGAACAACTGTCCCACGTTTGTGTTGTTTTTTTGTTTTTTTTTGTCAGAGCTCGTCAGATGATGCAAAGAAGGTGATGCGGCGGGAGAAGAACAGGATTGCTGCTCAGAAGAGCAGGATGAGGCAAACTGAGAAAGCTGACAAACTACACTTGGTGAGGAAACCTTTTTCTCTTCAATATAACAAGGATTCCTACATTTTCCTAAAGAGACACATTAAACCGCTGTTTAAGCAGTATAAGCAAAGATGGGACACTTGAAGCCATGAAGCTTTATTTTTTACATGTTATGATGCAACCGATCCGCTTCTAATCTCACTGCATCATGGACGTAAACAAACCTCCACAAAATCCAATCGGTCTCAGTTCTCATTGTGCGCTTTTAAGCCTGACTTTGTATGAGTTTGTACTATTTTTTTTTTACAAAAAACGCTACCTGACCATGTGGCGATGTGTCATGGCTTCTGTCAGGCCGCACACTTGGACGCTGCTCTGCGTGTTTGCAGGAGCTTCAGGAATAAATTAGCACGTGTGGGCAGTCACAGCAAAATCCACCACCAGAGAGTGCAGTGCTATGAAAGGAGTGCGTTTGGTGTTTTGCCAGCACCATCCATGACTCCCATTACTCATTTGTGGGTCTAATTTCACATGATAGTAGTTAGTAGTTACTTATTCTTTTACTGCGTGCAGGAGAAGTCTTTTATTCGCCAACATGCTGTCGCCTTTCACATCTGCCCACATTTCCACACGCTGACCATTTGAATTCAAGAGAATCTGATTTGTGCTACTCTGTCACCACGTTGACGCTCAAAGCAGATGTTTCTGTGAACGCTATCAGATGGAGATCTTGACCTTCAGCACAGACACAGTGACGGTTTTACATCCAGTGTACACGATTTGAATATCTGAGAATCCTTCCTTCCTGTGAAATATGGTGTATGTTATCAATCGCTCTAAACCTTGTCACAGACAACACAAGGGACCGCAGAGTATTTTGTGGTTTTGCTTTCATCGTCTCACTACATAAACAGGAAAGTTTCCCTCTGTGTGACACGCTGGCCTATTTCCTGTTTCTTCAGTAGTATTTTATTTTTCTTCCGTGTAAATGAGCTCAAAATTTTGTGCCGTGGGCAGGAGGGGAGAAAGAGGCAGTCACTTCTTGTAAAGAGTTGACAGCAGTGGGCTGTATTTGGCTAAGTGACGCAAGAACAGGGGTTTGCCCAAAGGTTATGTGACAGTAAGGACCCACAGATAGGTATTATAATCGTTATGGCCACGCTGCAGTGACCTTTTCTATACCCAGGTGGAATATTTCTCCCCTGCTGCTCCCACACAAGAAGAAAAATGATAAACTATTGACATTTTACTCCACCTTTTATGCCTGATTCAAAAACTGTTGTCAGTTGCAGGCGGTTCATATTGTAAAAACCATGATTGTTCATAAGATCCCGTCAAATAACAATGGTTTTTTTTGTATTTAGAAATAGTTTTGCACTTTTGCAGCACAGGTGTTCTATCAGCTTACAACTTACTTGATTTTTAATATAATGCACTAGCTCCAAATGAACCTACAGCACATTATTGTTTCAGTCCAAGATATACATTATAATCAGTACTGATGTATTATATATACGATATAAAAAGTGCAGAGACGTGCCATCATAATGAACTCCACCCACTGTAGAAACGTGTTACTGCAGATCATCTCCTCACATCTACTGCACTGAATGGAAACATAGAGCTGTCATTAATATGGAAACAAGACTGAGAGTCTACAGATACATCAACAACTCACCACACATGACACCAGCGGGCTGATATGCTCACAGTGACAATGACAATAGACAAACCTTATAGTGTTGAGTGGTTATAATGCTCAGTTGTAGACATAGGGCCTCATTTCGCCACTATAAAGTCAGAGGATAAAACAGCAATCGCAAACTTTAAAAAATGACCTGGGGGCCACTCAGCATCTTGTCTGGTAACAAGGGGCCAGTGAAGTGAGGAAAAAAAAGTCTAGAGTAAAATTATATCACAACGTTCCAATCCAATCTGATCCAACTTTATTTATAAAGCAACAAAAAACAACAACAGCTGAAACAAAGTGCACATCAGAGATAAATAAAACAAATAAAATGTAAACATGCGCTACCTAAGAATAAACAATAAAACATACAATACAACTATAAAAAGGATAAAAACCAACATCTCATACTGGGTCGAAAGCCAAAGAGTAAAAATAAACAATATTCCCTAATTATATTGCCAAAAGTGTTTTTTGTTACGAATTTCAAAATAAAAGTGTCTGTTTTGATATGTATTTACTATAAATAAAAGTATTTGTGATGCAAAATGAGGAAAATATACAACAGACAGAAATAACTCATGATAACTTGATATTAAGTGGAGGGCCGCATTAAATTGAGTGAGGGGCCGCAAGTTTAAGATAAAACGTCACACTACACAAGATATTACAATTATAAACGGAAAGAAACTGAAAACCAAATATATAAACACTTTCAAATATATATATGTATATGTATATATATAAATACACAGTATATATTTAAAAACTGTTACAATATTATGCCTATAAATGCAAATTTACTTTGGATAGTGGTCATAAAGCACTAAAGTATGATTAAAAAGAAATGTTATCTACATGTATGTGCAAAAGCACAAGTCACTTTCACATTTTGCCATGTTGCATCTCATAGTTTATAAAGTATGTCTGTATTTCCTTATCTGTTGTTACTAGTTGCATTTTTTGTTCAACTTCCTGTTTACTTTTTGTGTGTTTACCTGTGTATTTTTATTTTACTAACCCGATCTTAGTGGGTGGGTGGCAGGGTATTGGACGGGGGGGGGCAATTATACCATGAACACCCATATGCAAGAAAATGTTTTTTGAAAAGCTGTCTATCGTAGTGACCACTTGGCATGAAAGGGTTCCAGAATGACAACAGGAATCCACTTCCTGTCATCCAGCATCTAACCCTTCATTGTCCCCGTGTGTTTCCAGGAGAGCGAGAACCTGGAGAAGGAGAACGCGGCTCTGAGGAAGGAGGTGAAGCAGCTGACCGAGGAGGCCAAGTATCTGTCGTCTGTGCTGAGCAGCCACGAGCCTCTGTGCACCGGCCTGGCCCCTCAAACCCCCGACCTCCTCTACCCCGCTCACCATGGCAGCTACCACCAAGCTCACATCACCGTACCACACTACCAGCACTGACCCAAGTGAGCAACGAAGATGGCCGAAGACTTGCTGCCAAACAGACGACTGACCTCAATGGAGAGACACTGACCGGTGACGTGTCTGTAAATGTGAAGCGTCGTTCAAAACTGATCGAGGAGTGAACCTGATGGACTGATGTGACCGCCAAACAATGACAGTGGAACCCAAACTGTAACACGCAGTGTTCAAATGTATTTATTTTCCTTATTTGCTATTGTCTGACTGGTACCAGTGATCTGTGTGTGTGTGTGTGTGTGTGTGTGTGTGACCTTACATGACTAGAATTATACAACCAGTCTATGTTTACATCAGGCCAAATGACCAACTTACTGTACGTTCAGATGACTCAATCGATCATTTTGTGAATCGCTTCATTTAGTGTCATATTACCTTGTGTTTGTGTGTGTGTGTGTGTACATGTGGAATAATGCTCAGGAGCTTTTTTTTTTATTGTTTTGACAAATGTGATTGTGGACAAACAGAATGTATCATCAAGATCCTGTACACTCAGATGTACCAAAAAAGGAATGTCTGGCTGTGGCCGAACGGGACTTGGATGCAGCAGAGATATTTATTAAATGCGATGCCATTTGGGTGAGAGGTTGTTCTTCCTGCCTTTATTCTGTATCCTCTGTGTGGACAGCAGTGTGTGTGTGTGTGTGTGTGTGTGTGTGTGTGTGAATGTGTGAAGTATGCACTGATAACATTGGGACGTGGAAAAAAAATTCACTTTCATTCAGTCTCTCTAGATGGCACTGTTTACTTGTGAGGAAGACAAAGTTACAATAGCTAAAGTTTTAGCTTAAGCAAAGAGATAATCACTTCTGTGTGGGCATACGTATTTATATTATTATGTTGTGTTTTGTTTTTGAACACAGCTGAGGCTTTTATGTCATGTTTTTCTTTTTTTGTTTGTTTAAATTTCATGTTTGCCATCATTGGTGGTCAAAGTTCATGACCTATGTTTTGGAAATTTTAAAACTGGGGCATGGAGTTATAATAAAGTGATTAAAAAATGGTTATGTTGTGTTTATTCAGGGTAAAGTTGTCAACATGTGGGAGATACTCGCCGGGAAATGAGAATTAATTGATGCACATTCGTGTGTGTGTGTGTGTGTAACTGAGTCACATGAAGTTTTACAGGCACTTCAGTTCAGGGGCTGTTAGTGAAACTCCGCCCAGAACCTGACATGAGTCTGACCGACTTATTTCAAAACACCACAGGGGTATTTCAGGTCCGGGTGGAGGGTCACTCACAGCAGACACTCTACACGTGTCAACTCGGTAAACTCGCCCTGAAGAGGAACACATTCATTCTCTATTTTACATGTAACCACACAGTGGTTCAAACTGTCCCGGCTGTTGACGAAATCTCGAGAGGAACTCGAGAGGAACTGTACTGACTTTAACATATACTTTAACTGTTTGTATATGTATATTTATGTCGTGTTCAAACAGCACGTCTGCGTTAAACCAGCCGTATTAGCTGAAAAACATTACGTTTTAAGTTGTTTGTTGTCTTTCAGGAAGCGTTGCATGGTCACTACGTACGTGTCGAGGCGATTTTCTTTTCAGCCACACGTAGTTTTTAAGGTGCAGTAGTTACGACGTAAACTTGACTCCATGAGGACACAGAAGAGGACAGTTTAATATGACCGAGGAAGAGGTAGTAGTAGACGCTAAAGTTAACGGGTGCGAGACGAAAGCGGACGCGGCGAACCATGCACCTCCGGAGGCGGGAGACGCGGCGCAGCACGAGGACTTAATCGTTGAGAAAAGCGGTCATGAGGCGCCGCAGACCACCCGCCTGTACAAGCGGCGCTGGATGATCGTCCTCCTGTTCAGCTGCTACTCACTGAGCAACTCCTTCCAATGGATACAGTACGGCATCATCGGCAACATCTTCATGAAGTTCTACGATGTGGACGCCTTCACCATAGACTGGATGTCTATGATCTACATGCTCACGTACATCCCCTTCATATTCCCGGTCACCTGGCTGCTGGACAAGAAGGGACTGCGGATCGTCGCGCTCGTCGCCACCGCGCTCAACTGCGCCGGGACGTGGATCAAAGTGGCCAGCGTCAAACCACACCTGTTCGCCGTCACCTTCCTGGGACAGTTCTGCTGCTCCCTGGCGCAGGTGTTCATCCTCGGCATGCCGTCGACAATCGCGTCGGTGTGGTTCGGTTCAGAGGAAGTGTCCACCGCCTGCTCCATCGGAGTCTTCGGGAACCAGGTAAACACTATGTGAGACACACACACACACACACACACTGTCCTCTCTTCGGGTGCTATAGGCTACAGGTCAAGTTAGTGCTTTACCTACTTCATCACCGATTTAAAGTGTGGGCTTGTGTTTTGGCTTCACTGCACACGAATGAGCGGGATATTCCCACACTTCTGTTTGGCACGCTTGCGTAATTACGCACTCCTTGGGTGACCTCGGGGCACCAATTAAGAATGAGTGGGATCAACACACAGTGAACACGGATACAACATTACAGCAATATAGCACTGTCACTGCTCATAAGCTCACACTAATATACAACAACACAGTTATGTACTCAGAGAAACACGCAGCATACACGCCCAGTATAGTTATGTGAACTCAAAGCATTTATTATTCAGCTGCATGAAACATGTGGGTGATGGATGCTCTCGGTGGAAACCTCCTCCCCCGTCCTGTCCTGGTGGTTCATACTGATACTTGACCATGACAGTAGAAGTAGTCACAGAAAGAGTTCCAGACAAAGAACCACTGATGAGAATCCAATATTGTTTTAGTCAGCACAGAGTTAAAGAATGACAAAATATACAGTACATTTGAAATAATAAAAGTTGTGCCTTAGTTTGAGCGTGCTGATGTTGGTGTAGTTGTATAGTTTATGTCTGTGCTACATGAGAAACCTTCATGCAAGAACAAATCCTACCAAATATACCACCTGATATTCCATGTATGTTTGTTCTGGTGTGTTTAAGAATTAAATAATGGATTTTATTTACTGAGACAAATCAAAGATGAAAAAAGTGTTCTGCATTTTTTCATGAACAAAACATTCTGGTCAATGACTGTGCCAGAAAACCAAAATCCAATCACTGTGATTATTGTTTTACTTTCAGGAAGAAATATCCACACACTCAAAATCCATCTGTGTCTGAATTAGTTGCAGCAGCAGCATGTTGTGAAATCCACATGAGCAAAAAGATGGCACACTGAAGGTTTTTGAACAAACATTTGAGTCAGCTTAAAGCTGCAGCGTGTAACTTTCGGTGACTCTTTTAGCTCTTATTATTGTGATAATCCAATATTAGAGACGAAGCAATGTGTACGTGTGCGCAAATTCTGTGAGCGAGAATATTTTACGAGCGTCAGTGAATGTATCACAGCCGAGCAGAGATATCGCTGAGTTTTTAGGGCCAAACCTAAAGCACACGGGCAAATCGTTTTGCCTTTCCCTTTCTCTCTGGCCTTCACTGTTTAACACACACGCGCTTCTTTTGTGTTTTCAATCATACTCCAATCTGTTTGCAGCCATCTTGCTTTACGAGCACAATGTTGAAGTAGAAAGAATTGTTTTTATTAGTAATGATAGACTTTTTATAATCAAGCAAATATTTAAATAATCAAATACTCATGCGTGTACCTAATAACTTTACACTACTGTCTGAACTGCTGGACACAGGGTTCTTACTAACAGGCACAAAAGCACACTATTTGTTATTATCTTGAAGCGTCCAGACTTCATATCGTTGCGTTTCATCTGAACACTTCCTTCTAGGCAATGATAAGTCTTCAGTCTTCACTGTCTGTTAATTTTGTGGGTTTAACAATAGCTGGGGTAGCAGGTAACTGATAATATACTATATAATTACATAAACTAAGAAGTAACATGGAGGAATAGAATCTCCTTTGTACCGACTGTCCTATAAACAGTGACAAAAACTTGGAAACATAGTCCAACTCTTGGAGACTTCATTAAAATTCAGAAAAGGAATGTGTTTGTTTTAGTTGTGTGAGATCATTAACTGAGGCAATAGTACATGGTCTAAGTTGGTGGGAGTGGTTAGCGTCAAACTGGACAATTATCTCCATTACCATCACATGACAAGACTGGAGGTTTGCAAATATGTGGACATGTGGTGAAGAAGTGCAAGTCCAGCACTTGCACTGAGCTGAGACCAGTTTGCACGCAGGACAGCAAACTGTTGGGACACAAGCTGTGGCACTTTCAGACCTCTTACCTCTCACATTCCCGATCCCTGTTGTGCCGTAGGACAGTTGCAATGCCAGGGAACAATACTTTGAAAGCCAATCAGGCCAATTCTGGACCCGGTGGTGAAGAATGGCCACGGTCCAAGGCTGCAAAGAATCTTGCACCTGGCTTTGCTTCGCTGCAGTGGAGTCCAGGACCTTTAGGCAGACCCATCTCTATTGGTGCACAGTTAGACGTTGTGGCTGTGCGAGGTGACCGCGTACATCTGGCACCAAAGCTGAAGACCAAACTTTACCATCGCCGTTGGTTCATGCTGTTCCTCTTCAGTGCCGTCTCCGGCAGCAATAGCTTCATGTGGCTCCAGTATGGCATCATTAGCAACATTTTCATGCGCTTTTACAATGTAGACTCCATGGCCATAGACTGGTTGTCTGTGATATATCTGCTCACCTACATACCACTTATTCTGCCGGTCTTGTGGCTACTGGACAACAGGGGCATCCGGGATGTCGTCCTCGTTGGTTCAGCCTTTAACTGCATTGGCGCTTGGATAAAAACTGGCAGTGCAGATCCCAGTTCGTTCGCGGTCACCTTCTTTGGCCAGTTTGTGTGCTCAGTAGCCACAGTGTTTGTGCTCGGTATTCCTTCTTATATTGCCTCAGTGTGGTTTGGAGAGAAAGAGGTTTCCACTGCCTGTTCCATAGGAGTTCTGGGGAACCAGGTTTGTCTGACTATCCAATAACTTATCATCTTTTCCTTTCTACTTCTGCGGCTCGTGACTTATAGAGACACTTAAACTGTCTGTAGATCGAGTCACATAGGACTTATAGTGTCTGTGTGTGAGGGGCCAGAGAAATGATGTTAACCGTTTGGTGACACCTTCTCGTTGTCTGGTCACAGGTTTAAATGTAAAAAAATATGCAGTCCAAATTATCTTTTGAATGAGTCAGATTGTGAAGTAATATGATATTGGACTAATGTTTTAAAAAGTTACTCATAGAAATGTTGTAAATGTATTCTATCTATGAACATTTAAAAAAAACAGTCTTAACTCTAAGCAAGTAAAAATAGCTTCTAAATACGTACGGTGTGTTTCCGTTCACTTGGTATGTGTGAGATAGAATTTCTGTGGGAGTGAAACTGCAAACAGTGTTTTCTTCAAGCCACTGTGATTTCACATTGCTTTTAAAAACAGCAGCTTAGCTCCAGTCACTCCAGGTCTGTCTTAAACTTATGTTATTTGTGTGTGTGTGTGTTTTTCTCTCACAGCTGGGTATCGCCATCGGGTTCCTCGTGCCTCCGATTCTCGTGCCTAATGTGGACGACGTTGACGAGCTGGCTCACCACATCAGCATTATGTTCTACATCACAGCAGGAGTAGCAACGCTGCTCTTCATCCTTGTTGTCTTTGGTAAGGTAATAATGGAGCATATCAAATGTCACTTTACAATAGGGAAATTGAGACAAAAAAAAGTGACAAGAGGACGCAGCATTTACTGAGACAAGGAAGTGATGTGACTTGCTCGTGTCAAGTCACATCACTTCCATGCTGTGAATCTGCTCCCTATGCAGTTTTGTTTCGGTTTGATTGCTTCCTAAAATATTATCTCAGTTTACATTTTAGGAACAGATTTAGCACGCAAGAAGTGATACTAGTTTTGCCTGGAAAATGTCAGTTTAAAAACAAGCAGTGAGTCAGACTACAGTAGATGCAGAACCTTGTAGAGCGCTGGCTTCAGTTTTAGAAGGAGGGTGGGTGGAGGCACTCGCAAGCATTTTGAGGCACAAAAGGAGTCTTGTGAAGGAATTCCATAGTCGTACCATGCACAACATTCACACAGACTAAACATCAGGGTGGTATGAACATCCAAGCAAGAAAACAAAGTATAAATTATATATTTTATACATTGTGTTCTATGTGTATATTGTTATTTTGGCGTATGGGGTTTTCCCCCCTCAGTGTTTTCATTTTAATGAGTTTTAGGGGGAACTAAAGAGGTACAATAATACAGAATTGCACAATAATCGTTTGATAATGGTTCCTTAAGTAAAATCAAGCCATAGGTATTGTTTTAGAAGTTTGATATTTCCTATTTCATTCCCTTGTATTCATCTTTCATCCTTTTACGTTAACGTTCTTCTCTTAATCTTAATTAAAACCCCTTATGCTTGGATTTACTGAGTTAATTTAAGCAAACAGTTCATTTAAACAAACTACTGCACACTTAAAAGATAGAGCTTACGCATAAAGATATCGTAATCCACTGACATGACATTTTTCTGGAGACAAAGCTTTTCTATGCAACAAGACACGCACTGTCCTCCACCTTCGGGTCATGTGACTGGTGGTATAGTCGGAGGCTCGTGACTTGTGCCACTCTTGCTTACTCCAGCAAGAGAATTTGCACCAGCTGGCCGCAGTTGTTCCATGATATGACATGACACATTTACTTAGACACAGCACACCCTCACACATACATGCAAGATGCCATGTATGAGGGTTGTCCTGCTGGCTGGGCCATCTGTGGTCCCGCAACAGTCCTGTGAGTCAGCAGACAAAGTCCCAAAGATTCACAGATTTGCATAAACTGTGTGTGTAAAAAAGACGTGCGAAGTTTAGCTGCTGCCTGCCTGCCTCTGAAAGAATTTACAGAAACCGTCTGCAGCGAGAAGATAGGAATTATTTTGGTTGAATGAATGAGAAGAATTAGCGGGTGTTTTAAAGGAAAATGAAAACCGAAGTGCTTCACTTAAATATAAATTCAAAACGGCATCAGTCAGCTTCGCACTGCTCTGTGTTCCTCAGTATAGTGGTGTCCAGATCTGGTGTCACACGGCAACATTCCTGTGCTGCACACAGGAAGTCATTAGTTATAAACCGACACAAAGAGGGGACAGCAACATTGCACTAGTAAAGCAAGAGGGTTTGAAGGGTTTGTAGGGACAAAAGTAATTTACAGAGACTTCAAAATAAGTTTAACCTTTTTATTAATGAAAAAAAAGGGACAATCAAGTTACAATCAACACATGGAAAAATGAAACTACTAACTGTAACTCTAATTCATGACTCCTACGGGGTTGCAGATATACTGCCACTGTCAGGTCTGATAGTATTTCTTGACAGAGGCCTACAAATAATGTTCCATTGTTTTTATTCATGAAGACCAAATGGAGGTAGAATTAGATTAGTTTGAGCCTGAAAAGGCCCCTGTGTAGAGCTAGGATAAGAACATTATAGTATTAAAACCCACCAGGATGTTTTACCATTAAAACATGTCATTTCATAACTTTCAATGATACCAACATGTCACCATAACCCTGTTTAAGAGAACCTTATTGTATATCCCCATGTGTGAACATGCCTGTAGTTCCACTCGCACTTAAACAAGGGAGATTTCTCTTTAGGAGTTCACGTTCTCTTGTAAGTGCTTTGGGTTTGTTTTTAGCACTGAGCTGTACATGTTCACCACTGGACCATCTCAATGAATTGGTTGTCTCTTTCACCAAAACAAGAGCGTGCCACTGACTGGACTGGAAAGTGTGCAGTCAATGAGTCGATGCAGACTCAGACTTGGGCGTTTGTTCACATTTGTCTGTGTAGATCGATGTTCGCGGACCATCTGCGGTTGATTCTTTTTAGCAGTCATTTTGTAAATGTTGACATGGTGACATGATGTTGACATGATAAACTTCACATATCTTTGATCCACAGAACTGAAACATGCAACATTTTTATGTGTTTATATGAGGGCTTTACACAAAATACACATGTCTCACATTTGCTGCAGTGGAAAACAAGAAAAGGTTTACAGCCCTGTTTGTTTTGTGAAAACATTGAGCGTCTATTGTCTTAGCTTCTCCAATCTCCGGAGTCTCTTTCTGTGTCTCCAACTTTTAAGTAAAACAGAGGTTTGTACTTTATCACTACCATGTGTTGTTATTTTGTATCATCTTGTGTGTCAGTTGGAACAATTGTATAATTTTGGTTGCACCATTTTATTTCAGCAATATGTGTCCTTTTTGTGTCCTGGAAAAAACAAAGTACAAGGTCGACTTTAGTTTTAAATTCAGCCCTGTAGGTTTGAACAGTGGTTGGTTACACAACCCAAAAAATAGACATGGCTGAATCTTTCTGCAAGTAGAAATGTATTTTTTTTATTTGTGTTTGTCATTGATTGTATTCGTGTTTCACACTTTTGTTTGTCTCTGTACACGTCAGTCTTCCAGGAGCGACCTAAACTTCCTCCAACTCAGGCCCAAGCAATAGCTCGTAGCATCCCATCAGAGCAGTACTCGTACATGGCCTCCATCCGGAGGCTGCTGCGCAACAGGCCCTTCATCCTCCTCATCATCACTTACGGTCAGTCATCACCACTCATAGCATAAAAGCTGCTATTTCATAGTTGTATAGTCGCTGTTGCCTCTCACAGTTGCTGTTGTGTTAAGTAGTCCAACACAAATGAGCTGTCCTACCATGCAGTCAGTGATTCTCTGGCTGAAACATCCCTGGAAATCCTTAACACATCCCCTTTAAAGTTTGACAAGACATATCTTTGGATCTCATATAAGTGCTCATCACTCACATAAAGCGTTAATTATTGAAGCAACAAGAGGTTGCGAGCGAGTGTCTCATCTGGGTCCAAAGTTTCTTTATGGTCGGACAATGTTTAATGGATTTGATCGGAGTTTGTCAAAGGTAAAACATTTTATGATGTGAATCACTCTGGGATGGATGGAAACCTTTCTCAGGTGTTTCCCGGGTTACTCTGTTCAACAGCTGTGAGCAATTTCCTATGACCTCGCGGTGTTATTTCAGACAACACAATGAACATGACGGACTATAATTAGAGCGTGTGTCACTGTCCTTCACTGTTGCCTTTGAGTTTGTCAGGTCAGAGTCACCTGATTGTCACACTGTGTCTTGCAGGCACACAGCTTTCATAAATGATGTGGATGAAAGCTTGTTTTACAAACTAGCTTGGTCGGGTCCCTGAGACACAAGTGAAGAGCAAATACTTCCACAGCTCCACTGTCGCATTATTATCCCGTCATTAGTTCTTCCCTGCCTGAAAGATATTTTGTTCCTTTGTTTTGTTTTATTCACCCGACAGGTCTGAACGTCGGGTGTTTCTATGCTGTTGGCACGCTGCTGAACCGCATGATCATTGCACATTACCCTGTAAGTAAACACAATTGGTTTCAGTGCTGCCACTGTAATTACTTTTTGTCACTCACGTCACCTTAAACCCACGTTGCACGTCGCCTTGTTGACATTGCATGACATGAAAAGCTGGAGCAGCTTGTATTTATTGTTTTAATGTCTATAAATCAAAATAATGTGGATGACACAGTAGTAAAAGTTTGGAGTTTGACCAGTAAATTTTTTGGACACAGTCACACAGATTTACTCTATTATTAAAGGGCATATATGTACAATGATGTAAAACTGCAGATTTTTGGGAGCGTTGTCCTCTCTGCTCAGACTTGAGACTCTCACAGGTTGTCGGTTAATTTGAGAATCCCATCCAGTGCAAACTGAAATACGACTCCCCAAGGAATTATAAAATATACTCGCTGTACTATTGTTATTGAAGCCTGTATTTCAATTAAATACGTTTCCTTAATGCACAATCTAGTTGTTTTAATTAGTATTTTCTATTTACAGTTACTAATGATTGAAAGTTTTTGAAAGAAAGATTATGCCTCTCTATGACACACCTTGGCTGTCGGCTTTGTTTGTATAAAGTATTTCATTACATTTTACTGACCATTAATAAGATGTGTGCAGGAAGGATTGACCTGACAATGAATTCTTGTAGAGTGTTCACACCCCCAGCTCCCCCTGTGTGAAATGTAAACTGCCGTGCCTTTCCTTGGTATGCAAGATCATCGGGTCACTGACCTCAGTCTTGACCTTTCAGGGGGAAGAGGTGAATGCTGGGAGGATTGGCCTGACCATTATCATCGCAGGGATGACTGGCTCTCTGATCTGCGGCATTTGGTTGGACAGAACTAAAACCTACAAGTAAGGCAAATGTAGGAAACAGAAGTTCCTCTTTTTCTTTTTTCTTTTCTTTTAGTGTCTATATGTCTCGGTCTGTGTCTCTGTTTGTCCAACTGTCTTGTGCTGCTCCAACAATTACTTCTGGTTCCTGAGCCCTCTGGCTGCTTAATGACAGCAGTGAACTTACAAGAGTAAAGATCTGCAAATGAGACAACTTGGCCGTGTTCGTGGAATACACAAAGGAACATATCCATATGTTATTGTCCATATAATTTATTTAAAAAGTGTATTTTTGTGAGTGTCTTCCCTATCAAAACACTTTGGTTTTATCCACTCTGTTTAATTGCATGTTTTCCTCATAAAATATCTATTATTATTATTATTATCTAGTATTTGAATTTTTTGACTGCAGCATTCTGTGTTTTCTTTTTATTATGTGTTTGTCTGTCTGTCTCTGAGCAGCATAAATCAAAATGTAAAGGCTGGATTTGGATGAAGTCTTACGGCGATGTAGGTTATGGCCCAAGGAAGGAATTGTTACATTTTGGTGGCAACAAGCGGGAATCTGCACGTAAAAAAAAACCCACCAGTAGTTGTGCTAAAAGTTAGAACTGCTTGTGATCAAACATTTCATAGTGAACGCCACATGAATTTATCCTGATAATAACGATAATTATTGGGCTTTGTGCTGTGTTTTCCAGGCAGACGACACTTTTAGTCTACTTCATGTCTCTAGTGGGGATGATCATCTTTGCTGCTACACTCAGTTTGGGACACCTTTGGGTCGTCTTCATCACCGCTGGTGCTCTGGGGTAAATTTCGTCTCTTCATTCTCCCTTTTTTTTTTTTGTGAGACGCTCTATTCAAAATGATTTCATACAAGATACAACACGGTCTCCTCCACAGTGAGTGGCTTTTTACATATGACAATTAATATTCCTGCAGTAAACATTGTGCAATCCTTTTGTCACGCAGGGAGGCCTGTTATTTTCTCAAAGTGCAATATGTCTGTTGACATTTGCAGCAATAATTTACACCGTATTTATACAGCAGTCACCTTTGGCTTCCATGCATTCACATACACGCCGCAGGACCCAAGATAAGCATTTGCCTTTGTACCCGCTCCCCTATGAAGAGCACGTACAGAGATCACATTTGTGAAGAAATATCTTCAACAGTGAATTTAGTTAAAGCGATCAAACTAATCCATGTATCGTCACTGTTTACCACTTAGTCTGCTTGTAAGTGCATCAAAACAGAAACATTTGGTATGATTTGGAAGGAACGATAGCATTACTATTTACCTCTCATCCCTGTTTATGAAATCAACTCTGCGGCAGCACCAGATTGGTTTTACAGATTGGACTTTCTGTGAAGGCACACCTACATCATACAACCGTGCCTGCTCACATGCATGTCCTGCCAGACAAGTGTTCAAGACTCATGCGACTTGTCAAGCAGAAAACAAGATTTGTATTTGTCAATGGAGACTCAGTGAGGCTCCAGATAGCCTCACACTCCTGCTTTATGATCCCATTAATGGAGCATATTCGTAAGCAGAAGATGCATGAATGTAAAATAAATGTATATGGTAGGGCTCTGCAACCTGTGGCTCTCAAAGTGCACACCTCTTTTTTTTTTTATATTTTGTCAACTGAAAATAGACGTCACATCCTATGTCTATATCAAACTCAACAGACCTGTTTGAGCGATTCCCAACACTTAAATGAAGTCGTGTGTTTGTGAAGAAGTGCACGTTTGGATCCACATAATCATGCCAACAGGTTTTCTCAAGCATGAGCTACATAACATCCAAACATTGTTTTATTTATTCCAAAGTGGGTCAATTTTTTGTTTCATCAATTTCCCACAAATAATGGAAGGACATAAATACGTCTACGTAGTTCTGTGTTTTATTTCAAAAGAGGCCGACACGTGTCGGCTGTGTTTTTGTGTGTGTTTTCCTTTGTCAACATTTTCCGTGTTTATATTTCTAACCCTAACCCACTTAAGTAATTCAATTTCTTTAGAAAACTTTATACATGGTGTTATCTTTATTTAATGGCTCCAGGTGAATTCTATTTGTTTGGAGAGAGGTGAAAAATGGCTCTTCTGATACTGGAGGTTGCTGACCCCTGGTGTAAGGGAACACACTGACTCCTGCTGTCAGCTTGTCTCACACACACTTGTGACAGAGTTTCACTTGTCACATGAGTGGAGAGGCAGCCTGTTGCTTTGAAGTGCGAAAGTGACCATGTCATTGTGAAACCTGGTGTTCTTGTACAACCACACACCTTTTACTCTAAAGCTTTTCTGACTGCGAAAGGGTTTGTAATCCTGCAGCCAGAGAAATGCAAAATGCAGGTTGTAATTTAATCAAATAAATAACAGGCGTTTGAGTCGAGGGCAGAAAAAAAGAGCAGTTATTGCTGTAGTTAAAATAAACAGAAAAAAAACACACACATCCAAATGATCAGAGTCACAATGCCAAGAGCAAGAAAACGCCTTATTATAGTTACAAGGCATGAACATTATAACTATGATATTATGATTCTTGTGTGTGTGTGTCCAGGTTCTTCATGACTGGCTACCTCCCACTGGGCTTTGAGTTTGCAGTCGAGCTCACGTTCCCTGAGTCAGAGGGAACCTCGTCCGGACTCCTCAACTGTTCAGCACAGGTACGTCCCCGTTACACCACGCGTCATTATCAACATCATTTTGTCATAAAATACCCGAACGACAATCTGTGTTATCTTTTTCAGATTAGATTTGATTGAGCTTTATTGTCGTTGCATATGACACAGCTACGAGGAAACGGAATAAAGATTATATAGTATATGTGTGTGTGCATGAATGTCTATTGCGAGGTATATACAGTGGGCTGTAAATGTAGATATAAAGTATGTGCCGTGGTGCAGAGTGTTACTGGGGATATATACATGTACAACTAAAATCAGTAATGTACAGTGATTGATGCAGTAGTGCAAGTAGTATATAATGTAAGTGTAATATGTGTGAATGAATGAAATGTTTGACCTTCCCTGTTGTATCAGTCAGAATGTACCATGCACACTTAAGTCAAGCTACGGTTGTAGCTCGATTATACGGTTTAATTGGAGCCATATAAGTACAAAAAAAGTTTATTTATATAGAACCTTTTGCAGATAAAAAAAAACAAAAAACACAATGTGCTTTACAATATAATAAAATACAATGGATAAAAACATAGACACAAAAAACCCACAGATTCAAAGCCATAAAAACCCTTGTCTAACCAAAACAGCCTCTGACCTGAAGACCTCAGGGTGTGGGCAGGTGTAAGAGGGAGCTTGTCCATGAAAAGCTCTAAAAGTAAGGACCAGGATTTTAAAACATACTTGAAAATGAACAAGGTAACCACTGATGTGATCTCTTGATTAAAAGCTGCGCAGCAGCGTTCTGAACTGCCTGAAGACGGTCAAGCTCTCGCTTATTAAAACAAATAAAAAGGTTGTTACAGTCGTCTAAACAAGAAGAAACAAAAGCCTGGGTAGTGATTTCAAGTTCGGCCTTTGACACCAGAGATTTGGCAACGTTCCTCAGGAGTGATATTGAAAAGGCAACGCTGGGTCAAAAAGGTTCTCTCCAGTTCCAGTATGTTGTTTAATCTGAGGGATTTTATCATCAGGTGCAACAATGTCCCACAATACAAGCTCTAGGTGGCGCTGTGCCCCCTTTCAGCTTGTTAATTCCGTCATTTTTGCGTCTCTTTAAATGTAAGATGAGCGAGCTGTGATGCACTCAACTCGGTTGTTGTTTACGAGGCTTTGGAGCAAGCGGGTCAGCTCTGATGTTAATTGTTACACATAAAAAGTGAGTATTTCATATTTCTTACAACAGAAATACTCACAAAACTTTACAACAGGAGACAGATCAAACACTACTGTGATCATTTAAGACGTAATGTTATGTAAAACCTCGCAGTCCTCACAAAAACACTCGTTAAACGGGGCCCCCTGGAGAAATGATTGCCACTTTAATGGGGCGGATTTTTCAACGCTCCAATCCTGACCGCTGCGTGTTCCCACATGTGCAGGTGTTCGGGATTATATTCACCATCTGCCAGGGCAAGATCATCGACAGCTTTGGCACACTGGCAGGAAACATCTTCCTCTGTGTCTTCCTTCTCATCGGCACAATCATGACAGGTAAGACCTTTTGAGATTGTGCAGATTCATGTCGCGCACAAAGACGTGTGTTTTGTTTGTGACGTTTCAGCTGTGAGGCTGCAGGATTCTTCCAAGCTGGGAGTAATAGTGAACAGCTGGAGTCTTTCCAGCATGATGACACATGCTTTGTGTTTTGATTGTCGCACTTATCGTTGGGTCGGCTGTCGCAGCTTATAGACGAGCCACGTGGCAGAAACAGCAGTCCACATTTTAAAGATCATAGAAATTCGGTCATTTCCTTGTGAAGGATCAGTAAAAACAGAAATGTGTTTGCCGGGGGAAAGAGAGTGGAGCCGCAGACAGTCTCCTGTTTCCATCTTCTCCTCCACTCGAAAGAGAATGTTTTTCATTAACAAAGCTCCGTGCCAAAGATTTTTGAAAAACACTTAAGTGGAGGGAGCAGTAAACAGTTTGTTGTCCATTGACTTGAGTAATGGAAACTTTCTCATGACTTGGATGATCATGAACGTCCTGTTAGAAATGCTGCAAACCATTATGCATACGGTGGTGCTTATTTTTCAGGTATGAACTCACGCTTCACTTGACCCCTCAGTCAATAAAAAGCCACTTAGGTGTTTTTTGCACGGTCCATTGAGGGAAAAGTGTATTAGCCACTGGAGCGCTAAACTTTGTGCACACTGGATAAACACTTGAAGCGTTCTCTGCTCACAGAGGTCAACAGCCTGACTCACTGTCTTTTTTTTTTTTTAAGTTACTCAGCATTTTTTTTTTAGACACGAGGGGAATCTTGTGCTTTGGTCATTGTGTTGGCTTTATTTAAATTTTTGATTTGATACATTTTTGATTTGTGCTATACATTTGTACATGAAGCTGCACAAGGTTATAACTTTGCAACACTTGATAATCGATTAATCGGGTTGAAGCTTTTTTTCATGATTAAAACAAGATTTCCGATTGTTTAAGCTTCTTAAATGTGACTATTTTCTTCATGTCTTTGCTCTGGATAACAAAGAAATCATTAAAAGTTCATCATTTTGGTTTGCGGGTAAAACATTTGAGAACATCATCATTTCCTGGTTTGACGAACGCCGATCAACATTTTTTTAAGGTTTTCTGACATTTTATGGACTAAACGATTCATCAATTAATCGAGAAAATAATCGACAGTTTAATCGATTATGAAAATAATCGTTAGTTGCAGCTCTGTTAAGATGCTATTAATGCTTCATGTTTTTGTTTGTGTGCTAGTTTTCGGGATCTCGTGTCATAGCATTGTCCTCGTCTTTCTTTGTGAAACTAGAGATGAGTGTGTCGTCGTCTCACTGTAGCCGCACCTCTTCTTTTCTCTGCAGGGTTAATCAAGTCTGAGCTCCGGAGACAGAATGCGAATCACCTGGCCAAAGCAGCGGCAGTAAGTGACAACAAACCACGCATAAAAATAAAGTATAGGAGTAAGATTGAATTCCTTGGTTATCCTCAGTCGAGCAAATCACTCAAACAATGTTGCTTGTGAAATCTGCGCCTTTCCTGCTGAGATGAGTGGAAATGTTGTCCTGCAGCTGTGAAAATGGCCTGTGTTTTCGTTTGCTGGGGAGGAATCGGTCAAGATTGCATGCTGCTTCAGAAATATCTCGCTCTTTGCTCCATAATGTGTCAGCTGCTGTTGTTGTCTTGAGCTGTCCTGCATATTGTTGGCACGTGTCCTGGTGCTGCACGTCTGTCTCTGTCATCTTCTGCTGTTTTTACATTCATTCAGACGACACTCACCTGCTCGAGGTCATGTCATAAGCAGGAATGATGACTCTAAAAGGGCTTAAGTTATGTTCAATTTGTCCAGTGTAAACTTACTGGTATGATTGTTTTAAGTGAATAGTTTTAACCACAATTCTATCAGGAAAGTGTCTGAATGGATTTAAAAACAAGTGAGGCAGCGCTGCCTGAAGAAGGTGACAGGACTGTGGAGGAAATCTGTGATGAAATCAGTGATGCCACACAGTGTGTCTCCAAACTCTGCGGTGAAGTCAGTGACGATGCTCAGGAAATTAGTCACATTCTGCACAACTAGCCTATAATCATGTTTTGCAGGGGTTTTTTTTAGAAACGGCCATATGGAGACTCAAAATGACAAGATATTTAACGCTTCTTTGTCCGTCCGTTAGATATGGAGGAACAGGCACGACAATTAGCTTAGCATAAAGAGTGGAATTACTGCTCGAGTGGCTATTTCAAATGTCAATCCGCTCATTAATGAATCCATTTGTTTAATCCTCACCATTGACTGTATATTAAAACAGTATATGGTTTGAAAAGTGAAGCCCAGGATGGAAGTAGCCACCAGGGGGCGACTCCACTATTTGAATGGACGTCTGTGGGGAAAATCAGTCTATTTCTCAATTTAAACATTTTCCTGAGTTGGTCTCTATTGCTTATTTCAGGTCCTCATCAATAGAAAATGTCATCATGATGTAAATTTTGTAAATTATGTTCCCATTTAGAGGAAAATGGACATTAAAATGTCGATAACAATGACTGACAGCTGGTGTCGTTCACCTGGTGTCGCCTGGTTGCTGATGACATCTGTAAATTTCATCCAAAAACTGTTGCAAAAGTGTGATTCTTATCAAAAACTGTTGTAAAAGCAACAGTTTTGTAGCTCAGAGCTGAGCTAAGCCAAACCAGCTGTCCTGTGACCTTATATTTAATTGACAAACAAGATATCAGCCTACTTACAAAGCAAATAACCTTATTTCCCAACGCGATGACCTGTTGATTTTGCGATAACATTCGCGACTTATGACCTTAACCATCTATAAAACGCAGACATAAAATCATTCACAGAGGAAATAAAAGCACTGCCCGTCAGCTCAGAGTCTGTCAACTTCACCCCAGAATGGAGACACACCTCCATGAACTCTGAATAAGAAGTGATCCGCAGCTGTTGTTTTGGTAGGAGGGGCAGATGTCGGGACAAGACTACGGAGCCACATCATTACTCTCCAAGCCACGGACTCCTGCTTCTCAGATCTGATCAATAAATCCTACTTTCTGCTTTCTACAACAACAACAACAAAAAAAAATCTCTACAAATCTTAGCTGAACACACAGGCACTGAAAGGTAGGAGCACAGAGCAATGCTGATGATCACCACACCTGCTGCACACTCTCCTCCTCTTCACCCCCTCACTCTCTTACCTGTGTCACTGTCTCACAATCACACTGAATTATGTGCACACAATCAACCCTTTGCACCTAATATAATGTAACTGCATGATAATGATAAGAAACACATGAGAGTGTCGCTGGATTGTCATATTATTTGTGTGAAGAGGTCTTTTTTGTTATACCGTTTATTTTGAATGTACAGATTTGTATGAGAAGACGGGGTCTCCCTTTTCATTCAAGTAACAGTTTGATATCAAAAGATGTAAAGTTATCAATTTGTTTACAAAAAACAAGCAAAGGAAAGTCCAACAAAACATCATTTATCTTCTCTGCATACTCATACTGTGTTAAAACCTAATTTAAAATAGCTCAACCTGAATGACATAGTATTGATTCATTGAATTAGAAGTAATGGGAGATATTTAAAAACCTACTAAGTTAATAATACTTCAACTAAAGTCTTATTTTTACAGGTATATGGACCTGTAATGTAGAGTTTTTTTTGTTTACTTTTTCCTCCACTAAAGGAAAAATAACAACTATTTTTATTTCTCTGTTTTAAACATTGAAGAAGACATTTAATTTAAAGAAACATTGATTTTGTCACTTTCTGACATGTGTTCTTGTTTACAGTGATAAAATAGATATAAAAACATATATAAATAATTCACTTTACAAGTCATTGCTTTTGCTGATTTAAACAGATCTAGACTCAAATCTATGGAATTAGATTTGTGTCAATATTTCAAACGACACCTTTTAAGAAGCACATAAAATATCAATTTAATCATTCAAAAATATTGACTCAAAATCTACAGAAATGAGAATTGAAACTGATGAAACTGTTGATAAATAACACAACTCTTGTGATTGATAGGGACCCTCTGACTGCCATGTTGGGAGCCTGGGAGCGACGTACATCATCAGTGAAGCTCAGCTGTAACGCACACACACACACACACACACACAATCTTCCTAGCACACATTGAGGAAGTCACCTCCCTTCTACGAAGAGTTGAATATTGTGATTGTTTATTTAAAACCGTTAAACGCTTGACTAATCTTACATGCTTTTAACACACAATGTGAAGAACACAAATGCCGTGTTTGGAAATATTTTTATACTGAATTATAAATGATCTTTTCACTAATTCAGAAACAGGACACACATTTTGTGAAATGTTTTATTTTTTTATCTCGATCTTTTAACGTCTCAGTGTTTTCAGTGTGCAGATGATTACAGTCCAAATATTTGCCCGAATTCATTGGAATGAAATCCACGATCCACATTTGTATGAATGATTTATTTTTTTGAATGTAAGAAATCTCTCTTATTTTAAAGATGAAAATAATTTCTACAATGGTGTATTGTAGGCTTTCTGGTTGACGGCAGCCCACAAGGACAAAATATTGATGGCACATGGGTTAGTTATGTTTGTACCATTCATGTTTACTTATTTAACATGATATAAAGCCATTTTATGAAGATTCCTTTCTGCATTGCCTCTTTTTTATTTTGAATCTCTCAGTGAAACTACTTGAGTAAATAGACCAGGGATTCTCAGTCCTGGAGACCCCACTGCCCTGCATGTTTTAGATGTTTATTGAATTTATTTGGAGCAGGGGAAACCTCTAAAACGTGCAGGGCAGTGGGGTCTCCAGGACCGGGATTGAGAAACACTGCGAGCAGTTGTAAAAGCATAAACCAATAAAGTGAGGTTTACGACACCTAATCCACATCAGGGATTGGATATAGAATCTAGTATCATATGTGGCTTCGGCATTTCACTATCACAATATAAATACCGTAGATTACTGCCGTGTAAACATTTCACGTTGCCGCTAGAAACGCAACACCAGGTCACACTTGTGGTGCATCAGAAGAGGAAGATCTAGATGGGTTTTCTTCTTCTTTTTCTTATGGGACAAATAAAATCTAATTTAAGACATGTGATCTGTTGTACTTTTTCTGCACCAATCAGTGACAGACATTCCATTTTTTTGTTCGTGTCATTAACATCTAATTTTTATTTAACCATATAGAAACCCATTGAGATCGAAATTTCTTCTCCAAGGGTGACATGGATTTAGGAGACGGGTTATACCAAAACGCTCATTTAACAGTGTGCAAAATTAGCCTGACTTTCAAAGTGCAGGAATTGAGGTCACAGTAATCGTTTAAAGGTTGCTCGTTGTCTTGTCTAATAGGATACAGCGAAAGGCTCCAAGTGAAATCGGGTCAGACGTTTCCACTTCAGCGTGGAGATTGTTCTAAGCTGAGCGCCTCCTTTTCCCCCCCATTTCTGCTCTAAACACGAGGAACAATGTGATGGAGAACATCACACGAGCTAAATGACATGTAATGTAATAATGTAACGAGCAAAGCGCGTAGTGGCTTTTAGTTCTTTGTAGAGGAGTGTGCAGATATGAAGGAGCTAAGCCACGTTCAAACTCACAAGATAGAAATAATAGTGTTTGTCTGATGGCAGTAAGTGGAAGGAGTGACGGAGAGGGTGGTGTTAGTGGTGAATCAATAATAATTAACAATACAGGAGAGTTTGTGTTTGATGGAGAGGGATCTGTATCAGGATGAGATGTTGAAAGTAAGAATGGATTCTTGTGGAGATTGTGTGCTTCTTTGTGTGTGAACACAAGTCAACACGAGTCATATTGCCTTGACTCTGGAAAAGGTGATGTTAGAGGTTTCTCTCGGCACAACTCCTTATTTAAAGGAACACATTTAACACATGAGAAAATGCCATAGTAAGTATATACAGCTACATGTGTCTAAAGGATGAGATACATGCGGGATGGTTTCTCCCCCTCTTGGTCACTTGGTGGCAGCATTGTCATGTACAAACAGAGTTGACTCTCCTTTAAGCTCCAGATGGACTCAAATGAGAATTGCAAGAGAGAAAAAAAAAACACGAAAAAACTGCGGCAATTTATACACTTATATATGATATCAGTGTTCATCAAATAAATATACTGTAGTGTGAACCCAGCCAAACAAGCTGTACATTTGAATAAATGACGTTTAACATTCGTTGGCATGAGGAGTTCAAGTTGACTTGGAGCAGCTCTGACATGAGCTCATCCTGACTTCAGGCCAGGACTCAAAAAGCAGTTCTCATCTGACTGATCCTCTGATGATCTCATTGTTTTGTAGTTAGCTAATGACTGATCCTTCCCATAGATTGATTGTTCAGCTCTCTATCATGATGGGTTTCCTTCCCCCCCCAGTACTATCAGGGCAGTGGATCTGAGGTGGTAGTAAATGATTTCACCTCTGCTGCCAGTCTCCACACGACACGACGGAACTTTTTTCTTTTTTATTATCGAAATACTCGCCGAGAAGAAGTGGTGTGAGAAAAATCAGAAACAAAAACAGAAGAGTGTTCAGTTCCATAAAGAACGCTGACATCATCCGCCATTTGTTGTGTCAACGCTATTTATACCACGCCGAAGAGTTTCCCTCATTTTATGATTTTTTTTATTAACGTGGAATATATGAACTGCAGACAGGAAGGTCATTAAAGGGGGGGAAACTCCTGACATGTAGACATGGATGTTTGAATAAGGCCTCTTGTTCACATGTGACATTTCAGGACTTTTGGAAGGACTTACTGTGCATGTGCTTCAGTTGCTTTGTTCATCATACCGAGGCATTTTGCTCGTCTGTTGTCACTTCAAAATCTTCAATAAGTGGGACTCTTTAATGCAGATCACCTTAGATTTTGGTACAAGGTTAGAGGGAGGATTAGATGTTTTTCTACACCTTGATATTTGTTCACTAGATTTGTTAACGAGGGTCAAAGCAAAGCAGAGTATAAAACATAGTAAAGGCACATTTAAAATGTTTTTTTTTTACTTGGAACAGACAAATAAAGGATCTATCTACATAAACACCTACCCACGTTTGTAAGGTGAAGCCAATGCCAAAGTGTGTGAAACCTACACTGTTTCTATCTGTTGCTGTGTTTGTTTTTGAATGTGTTTTAGCCCTAACCCTTCGACCGTCGCATTCATCCGCTATAAACAAAACAAAAGTGTTCTTTTTTTGAACTGTTGCTCAAAGTAATTTGAAAGCTACTGAATTATCATCACACTTTGGTATATTTGTAGTCAAGAGGGGATCAGTAGCATCTGTGTGCATGGAATCATTGTTAGCATGGTGAAATTTCCCTTTTCTCTTTTGGTTTACTCAAATTTACAGGCAGAGTAACAGATGCAATATTTCTATCACTGGTTAGAAGTTCTCTGAAGTCCCTAGATGTCCAAAGAACATGCGAATGGACCTTTAATATTGTGGAGCATTTCTTCGTTAACTTTGGATATGTCTTTTAGGCATTTTTCTCTGAAAATTTGCAACAGACCAAGTATTTATCTACCTACTTACCTACCGACCCACATTTGTAATGTGAAGCCAATGCAAAAGTGCTTGAAACCTGTATTCTCTGGAACGGCCAACAGGGGGTGCACTGGTTTCTTTTGATTTATAAAGACACTAGTTTCAGTGGTGTCCAATAATAACAGTGATTGTAATAAAAAAAATAACCTGCACTTCCTGAAATAGTTTGGTTATGGTCTCTAAATAATTGTGGGAACTTAATTTAACTTTAAATTTTATATCTATTCATTCATGCATTCTTATCTCCGCAATGTATGTATGTATGTGTGTTTGTGTATTTCCCTACATTTGGAGCAAACTTGAGTGTGAATGGTATTTCATGACATGTATATCATGACATGCGGCCTTGTGGTAATGACAATGTGACCGATTTAACAGTCTTACAGCATCACCACAGTATGGGTAATGTCTTACTTTACTCTCATGGTGCTCAGCCCTGTAAATAAATAAAAAAAAACACACATAGTACTTCATAGCATAATGATTTATTCTGCAATGCAGTTGCATGATGGTGAAGTGCGTCATTGCCCTGAGCATGGCTGATCCTATCTGCCCGCTGGCGCTTCACAGATATTATCAAGTATCCACACCATGATCCTTCCTGCACCCACAAAACCCAAAATACACAGTTAAAATTATAAACACTATATTTAGTTTGTCAAGAGAGGTGGGAGGAAAACAGTATTCTGTAATCAGCTGTGTGCTGTTTATGTCAAATGAGGCTTAGGGACGAGATTGCAGGCCTTCACGAAAAAAGCTAGTTACAAACTAGAATTAAAACCATAAATTTGCCAATAACGCTGCCAGTTGGTATGGGAGCCGTGATGATAGCCATCGCGGTCATGAGGCATGAAGTGGAGGCCGAGGTGTTGCCTCCTGTTTGTGTTGCCTGCTTGAACGGCAGTAGAGACATTGATGGGGCCAGTGACAGAGCGAGGAGCTGTGTGTGTGCGTGTGTGTGTGTGCGGGGGAAATGAGACATGCCGTAGAGATGAAGCCAAATCATTTTGTAGAGATGAGAAAAACAGAAGACGTGCGTACAAATCACAAGTAACAAGGAGGCTATCAAAACAACTGTACAGAGAAAAGTAGATGTGTGTCACACACACACACACACACACACACACACACACACACACACACAAATGGCTGCTCTGTGTGTCATAGAGACGCTGTTGTGTCTCACACTGGAGAAAAGAGAGAGAAGGGAGGTGCTGCTGTGAAGCCTGAACAGATTTTTGATATTTAACACTGGCTCAACGCCAGAGGAGCTGTGCTTGGTACCGGCATTTTCCTCTTCACCTGATAACGATTTCTTCGAGTGTGTGTGTGTGTGTGTGTGTGTGGCCTCTTCACCTCCTTAAATAATGAGTGCTTGAAATAACAAATAATAAAACATTAATGTGTTCGGTTTTCCAGGTACAGAAGAGTTAAGACAAATTAAAGTGATAGTTCTGCGTTCTGTTTTTTTTCCCTGAGATGATGGCAACTGAACAAAAGGCTCACTTAAAACCAGTGTTGTTCTGTAACAAAGTACAAATACTTTATGACTGTACTTAAGTACTCAATTCACGTATCTGTACTTTACTTTATTCATTTTTTCTCGCAACTTTTACTTTTATTTCACTACATTTCCAATAACTATCTTTGTTACTCGTTACTACCAAATAAAATCAGAAGAAGAAGAGTTGGTATTATGGTCTGTATTTATACAGAGCTTTTCTAGTCTTGATGAGCTGCTTTACACTGTAGTTTTACCATTCACACATTCACACGCTGCAACATGGGGTTAAGTGTCTTGCTCAAGCACACACATGGACTAACAGAGCCAGGAATTGAACCCACAACCTTCCAGTTAAACGACAACTCGCCCTACCACTGAGCCACCCTGGCCCAATCCTAACTCCTCACTTTTTTAAATACTTTTACTTCTCAAAACACCGAAGTAAAAGTATTTTTTTTTTATTACTTCTAAAAAGTACAGTAAATGTCATATACTTTAAGACATCCTCGCTCCCCTGCACCAAAGTCCCTGGAGAAAATCTGTAAGTTTACATCCTGACACGCCATTTGCTGCCTCCATTGGTAAGTTCCAATGTGTTGTAGTGTGACTTAAGTGTTTGAAAGCCTTTGTTTGGATTTACCTTAGTGACATAAACTTACCAAATGAAGAGTAAACCTGCAGTTTTTGTGAGGGTTGACAAAGGGACACAAACTTCAATGTGAGGACGTTTTATGGAGAGATAAAAGGGCAAAACCATGATTTGAAGATAGTCCACACTTACCACAGCTGGTGTAGATTTAATCAGATGAGCCTTTTGTTAAGTGGCGTGTACCAGCTGGCAGCCGTGTTTTCACTGAGCTCACTGAGCCTGCATGTCCATGTGTTCTTCTCAACACAGGACACGGACGATGTGTCACTATGTCACACAACCACACTTCCTTCCTCCGTAAGTATATAAAAGCTTCAATGAAGTTGTTTGTCTGAGTGATGTTTTTTGGTTTGCAGCATAGAAACTACTGACCAGCGTGTGTTGTGGTTGTGTTGATTAGCTTCTGCCGCAGTCGTGGACTCATTTCTTCCAGTTTTCCCTGAGGTTGTTTTCATTTTTATTGTTTCTCGGGGGAGAAACAGCTCAGTTGGTTAAAAATGGAAAAGTCACTCAATTTTTTCCTCCACACCCGAGCTACTGTTTTGGCTTTTCAGAGCGCACTCCCGCGCCTACGCAGTCGTTTCGGTGACTGGATCTCTATTAAAGAGGTTTATACTTGTGGATGCAAAGGTGCCGGTCAGTGACATTTCACTGTAATGACCAACAACATAATACATTTCTTCTGCCACACACGCGATGACAAGCCAGGCATTCATGCAATAGTTTGTGGGGTGAATCTGATTTACCTTTAAACTTTCCTTCAGAGTGCAGGAGAGGCCTGAGCCCTGGCTTTAGGGAGGAGGTTTCTCTCTCTGCGCCTCAGGTTTCAAAGCTGGCAGTGTGATCAGAGCACAGGAGGTTTGTGAGCCTTGGCACCAACACACAGCACCAGGCTTTGAGGACCCAGATTAACCTGCACAGTAGTTAAATAAACACACACATCCACGCATGGCCACATGAATGGACATTTCATCACAGCTCGCTACATTTCCGTGATTATACTGGGCTCACACCCTACGTGACTGCATGATGCAGTTAAAACAACAGTCGAGACGCACAAAAAAACACGTGTGGAATACTGACTTGTAGAGGGGCACAGTGTACACTCACGTGAGATTTGATTTAGATGATTTTTCATGTATGTGATGTATATATTGTGCACTTAAGTCCCCTGTAAAAATGACTTCAAATTAACCAATTCTGCCTGACCTGTGTGTAAGTGGGGGCCGACTATAAACACAGCTACAGGGCGAGAGCTTGGTGCTGTGCGGGGTAAACCCCCACGGCGGCAGGTCACGTTAAAGCAGCAGGGATGGTTTGAGGGGGGGTTGGGCAGGGCTTGTGTTTGTACACAGGGAACCCCAGGCAGCTCAGTAAAAGGAGCTTTATTATTTAGAGCTCTGCCAAGCAGAGATCAGGGTGGAAAATACACAGGATCCCCGGCGCCAAGTCCCTTGCTCTTGGAAAATCTGCCCCAGAAGCGTCCAAGCGTAGGGCCTGGATTTAATCACTCACTGCAGCACTCTGTCCTCGGCCTGAAGTGAGAACGCAACAATCAATCTACATCAGTGTGACCCTCAATCCCTCCACAAGCAGTCACATTAAAAAGACACATTCACTGTCACGGGAGTCAAACTCATTTTTAATTCTGGGCATGACATCAGAAATGACTGATGTCTCTTCAAAGAAACAGTCAAACATGCTCTGGCCTCATAACTCCACACACACACACACATAGCCGTGTGCTGCTCCAGAATGACAAAAATATTTTCTGCATATCAGGATGTTTTTGCAAAAAAAGAGAGAAACTGGTCCACCGCTGTGAAGTCCACAAATTTTTTCCATTTCAAGTGAAAACAATGTGGGAAAGCAGCAATGTTTTTGCATGTTTTCGACTGGGTTCTGAATCCAGTGAACCAGAGGGAAGTGTGGTGTTGAAAATGTCCTGCATGAGCTGGAACTGTGCTCATCAGGGCCGACTCGTATCGTAGAGTTCAAAATAAACTGATGAAGTCGAGATATTCAATAGGAAATTGATAAATGGCATCAAACCAGATCTGCTGCAGTTTTGGTGGAAGATTTACTTTAACAATTGCATATTAAAATTAGAGATTGTCACAAAGTCAGTCCCTTCACTTTTTCATCTGCCTGGGACTTCAATAATTCCTCGTCATAATTGAATGATGAACATGGAAAAAGCGTGGAAATGATATTTGACCTCTGTGAAAACCATTTTCCAAACGCAGCCAAGCAGCAAGAACCCACCGTGCCAAAAGCAGAGTTCATACAGTTTTGGTGATATTTTTACAACCAATAACGTCCACCTGCGTCGACAACTACTCTATCAGACATCCACACTTTATGACATCATCACTCCGGCATTAATATTTCTTGGCAGAAGCACGTGGCGACAAATGAGAGAGGCCTGACAGAGGAAAGACTCTGCACTGTCAAACTGTTCCTGTTGATTTCTAGCATCCACTCTCACACCCTGCCCACAGGCAAAGTTCTGTCTGCTTCGAATCATCCACCTTCGTTTTTCTGCCCAGAAACGCCAAGTTCGCCTTGTATCCCTGACTGCGAGCCATGGAAAACGACCCCAGTCCTAATGAAGACCAGCAAGTGTCTGCTTTTGTCCTTCACACACCCATCATTACTTGAATCGCTCCACTGAGCTCGCACGAGAGTCAGCGTTTACCTGAACTGTTCCTGGGACCCGAAAACGCTTTCATACACCTTCGTTCTTTGCTCGCGTGATGGCTCATTTTCTGTGTTTACCACTAAAATGTGCAATTAATGAGTAAATTGAGCTTAAACGTTTCCACATGGCAACCAGATATCACAAAAAGGAAGCTGAACTACATCGATATTCATGATTTGGCCGGCCACATTGACATTTTGCATTCAGAAATTCAGATATATCACATGTAACAAGGCTCCTATTAGACAATACCAGCTGTCAATCACACAGTTGCTCACTCATATGCTAAATATATGGTCTATTTTCCTTTAAATGGAAGCATAATTGCCATAATTGAGTCAATAAATGTTATAAATCAATAAGGAACTATTTTCCTATAGACTTCCATTCAAAAATTGCATCCTGTTTCGTGTTTCTGAAACTAAAGGACAATATAGATGATATAGCAAATAATAGAATTGAGTTTGCTTCCCTTTGTATCGTGTTATAATAGCCAGTCGTGTATAAAGTACCTTAAAGGGATACTTGAGTAAAAGTATCTTGCCAGAAAATGACTTTGGTAAAAGTTGAAGTCACTTTTTTTTTTAAATATTACTTAAGTAAAAGTCTTAAAGTAAATGACATTTACTTTACCTAAGTATTAAAAGTCATTCTCTGATATAAAATGTACTTAAGTTTTAGAAGTACAAGTATTAAAAAAGTGAGCAGTTAGGATTGAGCAATGGTGGATCAGTGGTAGGGTGAGTTGTCGTCCAACTGGAAGGTTGTGGGTTAAATTCCTGGCCCTGCTAGTCTATATGTGTCCTTGAGCAAGACACTTTGCCCCATGTGTTACATTACAGCAGTGATAAAAGCCACTACCAACAATGCTCCTAATAATTAAAAACAAGTTCAAGGTTGACATGAACTATATTTATCCCTTATTTTTGTTAATAAGGGATAAACCAGCACCTTCCCTCTGGTGAGCAGTTTTACCCGTGCTGGTTGTGTAATTCTTTCCTCCACACGAGAGTTAGAAAACATGTCTACAAACAATAAAAATCAGATCTCCATTTATCTTTTTACACTCAGTGTAACTACATCATGCTTCATTGTTCCAAAACACAACGCCCACCGACATGTGTTCACAGACGATCCCGTCTTTTGACAAAATACTCCTGAGATCAAACACCTGCCATGGACGTAAATACTCGAGCCGCATCACCTCCGCGTCCACTTTGATCCACCAAACAGGTTGCGAGATCAAGAGAAAGCAGACTTCTCCAACTGACAATCAGCATCTGGATGGAGCTGTTGGGGCCGAGAGTTGAATCCAAAACACGCCCTGTTTTTTGTGATTCACCACCACCAAACACAGCTGCTGCTGCTGCTGCTGCTGCTCGATAGCTTCCAGGCAGCAGTAACACTGCTGCAAGTGTGCACTCACACACACACACACACACACACACACTGAAGTCCAATCCAATAATAAATGTTATTACATCCACAGATGACGATCAAGTGCGTTACTGTGTGTGTTTCCAACTACAGTCATAGGTCATTTTCACTTGTAATTAATGTATAGACCTTATCGTTATATGATGTTCACTGTAGCATTAGCATTTAGCTTTATGGCATCTTATCATTGAATATTTATTCGGCTATTTTTTAATTGTTTTATTATGTTATGTTACCTTTTTACTAAAACTTCTTTGTACTCTCATCAACACAGAAGGTTTGATCATCATGATAAACTAATTGTCTGTCAAGCATACACCTGGTTTTAAGTTAAGATCATTTCAGTTCACTTTCATTTCAAAACGACTGCCATTTCAGGTCTAGATGACTGTTGTTTTTACCTTATAATAATAACAATAATAATATAATTTTATTTATAAGTGCCTTTCCAACACTCAAGGACACAAAAACAAACAAACAGGACAACACAGTAAACAGAGTGGGCTGTTTTGAAACCATGTCGAATCCACCCCTAATCCATTTTATCAATCAAACTTTATTTATTCACATAATAAAAACACAAAATCACAAAATCATAAAGTTACAAACATGAAATAAAAACACACACTAAATTCACAACTACTCAAGACAACGGATAACAGTCAGTTTACTTTTCTATGATAATTGTTCGAGATAAGGAGTGATATCGCACGACTCTATCACAGTGCGATTTCATAGATATTATGGAAAACACATTGTCGAGATTTCATATTCTACCAAACCGTAACTACTGTATTCAGTCTCTTGCACTTTGGTTGTCGCCCGTTGGCAGCAGCAGGCAGCTGTTTTCAGTTGACTCGTGCTCAGCGGGCCACAAATCAGACTGTCAAAGTGAACGGTGGAGCACGTAGCAGCTAACGAGCGACATATTTTGCTGGGTAATTGGTGGGTGAGCGGCTAAAAGCAGAGTCAGTGCCTGACACGTGACTCCCAGTGATTGCTGTGTGTTTGTTAGTGTTGTGTTCACAGCCTGTAATCCTGTGACACAAGTGGGCAAAAAGTTAATTAAACCTCTGTCTTATTTATCAAGCCACACACTATATAATATAATATAATATAACGCGACATTAGCAACAGATTTGACTTTAGTATAACGTGAATAAATCAAGAAGAAATGAAGAGGTGATATGGCATTAAATCATAAAATCACCTGCTCTCATGGTCCATTGCTGCACAATCTTCGTCCTCTTTGATTTACTCTGCGTCCACCAGAAACCTGCTCTTGAGTCATTTGCTGGCTCTGTCGGGCTAAACCTGATCCAGGACTCTCTGGCTGCTTCCCATTTGTTTGTCTCACTATTGGCCTTTTAACAGGTGAATGAATCACCTTGCAGATCCCTGATTTGCTGCATCAGCTGTCTGTACACTTGTCTTATTAGCCCTCCTGGCTGAATGTCATGTAAACTATGCATGTTTGGATTATAAAAAATAATAATAATAATACAAAAAAAACTTTCTTTCCCCCCCCCCCCCCCCCCCCCCCCCCCCATTTGATTTTCATTTTTCCTCTGGAAATGGTTTCCCTGGCAAGGAAAAGGTCAACTGTGAATGTGATCACTGAGAGTGAAAGGGGGAAGTTACGTCAGCCGCCGCTATAAGCCAGATTAGTGAGTTATGATCATAGTCTAAGACTTTCACAAAGCCCAATAAATGTGTAGTAACAGCGAGAGCTGGCTTCGGATTGGTTAAGTCAACGACCGAACCGACCAACTTTAAAGCCTCTAAAGGATTTACTTCAAGAATGTATCAAAAAAGACATATTCCTGATACACCCAATGTTTGGCCAACTAACTTACATGCACCATGGGATCTGTGGAGCGCTATGCTCGTGTCAAGTGAGGGATTTAAATACAAAACGAAAGCTT
Source organism: Solea solea (assembly GCF_958295425.1). Taxonomy (NCBI): domain Eukaryota; kingdom Metazoa; phylum Chordata; class Actinopteri; order Pleuronectiformes; family Soleidae; genus Solea; species Solea solea. The sequence continues at coordinate 10,655,661 of NC_081150.1, forward strand.
ACATGGTCAGTCAGCGTCCTGAAAACTGAAAAAGTCAATTTTTCAGTCCCGAGGTCATATTGGCCTCAATATAAGGGAAGTTACTAGAGTTATTATTCCAATCTCACACAGTAATTAGCCGCTGCTTTTGTCTTGGCCTTGTTATATTCCTCTCAAAACACCAGTCATCGCAGAAAAATGTCAAGTGATGCAACAGATCTCCTTCTCACAGATATACAGGCTGATGCTGCATCACATGTAGTTGTTGGGGGGAGGGGGGGGGGGGGGGGGGGGTTTCCCCACGTTCACAGAACTCAATCATGAGCTGAAGCAAAGCTTTAACGATCCATGTGGGAAGACTTTGCTCTGTCAGCGAATAGGAAAAGGATATTGTCGACAGAAAAAGTAAACGGTCAACCCTAAGCCGGACAGAACCTTAACTGTTAACACACACACACACACACACACACACGCGCGTGTGCACAGTGAAGGTGCTGGTCTTGATTACGCAGGCCAACTGGAAGTGAACTGAGTCTTATTCGAGCAGATGCTGGCGTATGTGTGTGTGCAAGAGGAACCAGTAATACAATAAACTCGGCAATTATTAGATGCTCTGCTCTACGTCCTGAGCCGCGGCCAAGAGCTGGACATCTATAATACTATGCTATATAACTGCATTACATAGTCTGCAAATACGGCTCACAATGAGCTCTGTGTGCACACTTTATTTAACCTATTAAAACAGACGTTATTTGAACACACGCTGCTATTTTTGGAGCCTATACAGTACGAAGCATCTGGTTGTTTTCACAGCACCGAGGTATAAACAAAAGCAATATCATAGTAACTACAAGGGAGTATCTTACCAGAAAATTACTTTGGTAAAAGTTGAAGTCACTTTTATGTAATATAACTTAAGTAAAAGTCTTAAAGTATATGACATTAAGTATCAAAAGTAATTTTCTGATCTGAAATGTACTTTGGAGGTTAAAAAAGTGAGGAGTTAGGATTGAGCCATGGTGGCTCAATGGTAGGGCAAGAGTTGTCTTTCAACTGGAAGGTTGTGGGTTCAATTCCTGGCTCTGCTCGTCTACATGTGTCCTTGAGCAAGACACTTAACCCCATGTTGAAGCGTGTGAATGGTAAAACTACAGTGTAAAGCAGCTCATCAAGACTAGAAAAGCTCTATATGAATACAGACCATAATACCAACTCTTCTTCTGATTTTATTTGGTAGTAACCAGGAACAAAGACAGTTAGAGGAAATGTAGTGGAGTAAAAGTTGCTCAATATACTGTATAAATAACAAAGTAAAGTACAGATACGTGGATTTTGTACTTAAGTACAGTAACAAAGTATTTGTACTTTGGAAGGACGTAGTATGTGTTCTAAAAATGTATATTGTGAGCATATGGGGAACAAAGTAAACACCGTGTGTGCATGTTACGTGAACACATTTCAGCTCTCTCTCTCTCTCTCAGTTTTTTGGCACGAGTGCTAAATCCTTCCTGTGTTTCCTATACTTCTGGCCACTGGTGCTCTCCTGAGATGACATAAAATGCTTTGCTGGTTTAAAACTAATATTGTTGTTTGGGGATTTGCGAGGAAATTAGTTTTTTTTTGTGTTTTTTTTAATCTTAAAGCAGTTCCCATGTGAAAAGGGATCAGACAGAGCCTCCGATGTTTTATGTCCTTAACAACAAACTCTTAAGTGTCTCCATTTACGTAAAACTCGATAACAATCAAAAAAGCCAATTTCTTTGCCGTTCACGTGGATGAAATAGATGTTAAGTGTCACTATCAGAGCTATATTCCTCATTTCTAGAAGCGTGCATTATGGAGCGGCTGCTACTTGCATCGACTGCTCGTGTCTGTTTTTGCAAGAGCGCAAGAAAAACACTGCTGCCACGATCTCTCGCTCTGCTCTCCACATCAATCCCGAGTGTGCACCGCTGATGCCTGTTCCTCTCCATATGACTCTTATTAGTTTGATATGAAAAAACCCCGGCTTCGTTTCTATTCTCATGCTCCATTGCCATTCTCACTCTATGTGATTTTCAACCCCCGCCCCGCGGCCTAACTACAGCCTTTTGCTGCTTCAAATCAGCCTCTGACCGCCGAGCGACACACACACAACCGTATTTGTTTTGGATGTACAGTGGAGTGGTTTTGTAGTTCAGCTTAAGTGTCTGTGATAGTTACACGTTGACACCTGGATCTTATTTTGCAACGATAACTGAGATTCTGGAGGCCATTTATATTCAAGCCGGGGTCCTTTTTTCCTTGGAGGTCACAAATGCAATTGTATTAGCATGCTCTATCAATAAAGAGAGTACAACATGTGCATTTGTTTCCTCCTAGCGCTGCCATTACACTGAATAACCTGCACTTGGTTTGAAGTCTTTGTTGCGCTGGGAGCTGCTTGAGGAGCCACTGGGAGGGCGGTTGCTGGATAAGGTGTCCTTACACTGTCAACACTTAAAAGATATCAAAGCCGCATTTTTCCCCCTTCCTGTAGAAGAAAAAAAAAAGGCGCCCTCATGTTTTCGATTTCCCGGCAAGCGAGGGACTTTTGACTCTTTCTCACAAAGCGCTTCACGCTAAAAAGCCCCCTGATGCAGGAGTCACGTTCCATATGTTAGAGCCTGCAGAGGTGCTGATATGTTCACCAGCTTTAGGTTACACAGCTCACGTCATCCTGGTGATTTGTTCACAGCAGGAGACGAGGACCACTGTGGGATCTGCCAGTAACTGAAGGCTGATGTTTTGTCATTCACAATTCAAAGATAATACTCCGCATACCGTCGTTAGTGTCAGAGTGATTATGGGGTTCAGTAAGATATGATACTCTATTTTGTATGAATGAATGTTGATGTGAAATCTGGATTTAATCTGTAACAAAAGAACAAAAAGGGAAAAGAATAATCATTTGTGTACTCTGGTCCATCCAATTTCCTCCTCATCTACAGTCAAATACAGGAACCAATTATCTATATTTATATATAAAACCTTGAAGGTACTGAAGTGAAAGTTGGCATCCGCTCTTATACTTTTTTATTCATCATTTAACCCTTTAACGTTTGCACAAGTGCACTTTGCATTACCGTAGTTACGCGTCGGTTTGTGCTTTCGGAAAAGCTCCAACGGTTTCTGAAAGCTGAGAAGTAGCATGTCAAAGCCAACGTGTGAGTATTACGGTCATTTCACTTGCACTGTTGCAGGAAGCCGGCGAATCAGAATCTTTGTCACGAGAGAGGAGAGAGTGGAAAAAACGCCTGTACAGTGTTTCAATTATTTGGCCTATTTTTTGACAAATGTTCAAATTTCAAATTTAACACGCAAAATCTGGTGTCTTCATTTTAAATTGTTAATACACTACTTTAACATGCAGTAAATAGTAATTAACTGTCAGATATTGAAAGCTATTCTTACAGGACATTTTCTGGCCCTTTTAAGGTTAAAATAAGCAAAGGCTTACAGGATTAAAAGTGCAATTTTTATCAAATTCTTTTCTCCATCAATTCTCTTCATGTAATCACTGTCCAACTTTGTGACGTTGACCTCAGAGCTCTGTGGGGAACCTATCATCTGGAGTCATGTTGTTTTATCTGCTAATTGTTTCACAAAAATCCCCCTGGGAAAAATAAACATACAGGTTTTAGAGATAGTATCTTGCTTTGTGTTCTTTTTTGTGTGTGTACACCCTGTACTTATACACTCTGAGACCCAGTGAAACATCTTGTGGGGGTTTGTTTTTTTTGCCTCCGAGGCCTCAAATTATTAGCAGCAGGTTGCTCCCCCTGCGCAGCAGATTTTAACATGTCCACGACTGATTTTAATTTTCTCCACCGCAAACTGTGTGATCCGCTCACATCCCTGCATCTACTATGCACTTTAATATCTCATCTGCACAGCTTCACAGGGATCATGTGGCCGCGCCGCTGCCGTGAGATCTGTGCTGTAAAGGCTGGCGCTGACCATTTGAAGTTCCCTTGTATATCTGTTGCAGATGGGCTTGAGCCGGATGATGGCGGCTTCATGGCTGACGACTCCACTGATGTGCCGTCTGCAAGTGAGACATAATCGGGATGAAAGTGATGGATGTGCTTTTCCCTGCTGATGCTTTATGTGACACCGTGTCTCCAGAGGATAGACTGTAATGTCTCGCTTCACTTGGCTTTTCTACGATAGCTCAGAGAATTGGGTCCAATCCCATTCCTTATTTTTTTACCCTTATCACTTCCTTGCCCCTTTGCCACTTGGATCTGAGTTACAAAAGGGGAATGGGACACCCCTTCACAAATGTGATACACCATCACATAGACGTGACTTGTTTTTTTCCCTCATGGTCTATGCACTTGTCTGAACCACGTGTTAGAAAACGTTTTGTTGAGGTTACTGTAACTACAGAACTTAATGACCTTGAATTCAGTTCCATTTGAATCATACCCCGAGAAAATCTACATTTCGCTCTTACACCTCACCTGTGCTTCAACAAGTATAAGCACAATAGACCATATAATGAGTTGGATGGACTCTTCTGGTGTCCATGGTGAAGTTAAAGAAGGCCATATTTAATAGCCAGCGGCGTGTCATGACCAAGAAAGCTGGTTGTGTTGAGTTGTTGTCTTGTGTCCGTGTTGTTTTTGTAGGTTTTGTATTTTTGTGTCAAGTCCTAGTTTTCGCTAGTAGATTTTCCCTCGAAAGAGTGCTTTCTTGTTTGTTAGCTATCTTCCGAAGAGTGTTTTGGAAACTCCCTTTGAACAGGAAGACATTTGTGACAGAACCAGACTGAGAGTGTACGGACTCGACTGGTTGGGGTAGGAGAGAGGAGAGAACGGAGGGGGAAGGGATGAGGGTTAGGTGGGTGAAAAGGAGATAGAGGAGAGACAGTGATCAGGAATGGTTGTGTTACAAGTAAATTTCAAGAATCAATAGCATTAATAACAATTATCATCATCGCTGTCATGTTTCTTGCCCCAATGCACTCTGGGATTGGCTCCAGCTCCTCATGTGGCCCTCAAAAAAGGACAAGCTGTGCAGATGAAGGGTGGATGAGGATAATAAAAACATTAGCAGTAATGAGAGTGTTATAGTAATGGAGTTAATGGTCTCAGTCACTGGATTCAGGTCTAAATAAATCATTAAGTGTGGTACAAACCAGTGTGACTGACAGCTAGTGTTGTTAATTGAACTCCCAGTTGCAAAACCTCATCATGGTGCCAGTAAAGTCAGGATTCTTAACCGGTTGTCACTTCATCACGAAAATGTGCAAAATGGATTGGTAGGGCTAAGTGGTCGGGACATGGGATGATTTATTTTGAGAACCGATGTCGTCGCCTCTAACCTCAATTTATGTTAGCGAAGGATAACAGAGAGCGATGCGTGGAGCATCCAAATGAGGAAAATAGTTAATATGAGGAGAAAGGTGAGCGTGAAAGGTGACTCCATGTGTGTGGTCTCCCTGTATCAGATGCCCAATAGGGAGACATGTACTCACCATGTTGATATTCAAAAGCCTTGGCTGTTTGTTTAAAGTGAGTAATTGATACTTGCCATTGGAAGAATTTTCCCCTATTTGACACAGAGTGTGAGAACAAGGGAGTCCAGTTTGCCATGTCTGCCTGCTGTCGGCATGTGTTATGCTACGGGAAAACACACTGGCCCTGCTTCTTTGGAGTTCACTGCAATGGCAGCACCAGACCACACACTGCCATTTTTATGGGTTTCGGCTGAGGATTATTACTGTCGCTGCCAAATTGCCTATTATTCAAACTTTCAATATACAAGCAAAGAAATGCAATGCCTTTGTTTGGTTTGGAACAACGGTTGAAACGTTTTTTTTTTTCAGACGGGCTTTCAGGACACCAACGACTGAACTGTGTGAGGAGAGCGCAGACATCTCAGTTTTTAAAACATGAGCTCTTACTAGAAGGTTTGAAACACACCCTACATGAATTACTCCCTGAATCCATCGTTAGGATGACATGCTGCTGCGCCACAGGCGAGGTGTCCTCTCAGCCTCTAGAGAAGTTGCTGAACTCTGCATCATTTAAAAAAGAAAATGTTAAAGATGTCATGGCTTCTTTGATCGCAGCCTGTTGACACCTTGAAATGGCATGAAAAAGTGCACTAAAGAGGCTTAGCTATGGCGGGATTCCACCTCCCTTGTTATCTTTGCCTGCATGGCACCGCGCGGATCTGTTCACTTTGTTTTGATTGTCACTACTTAAACCACCAGCATCTCCGCTCATGCACAAAATGGTGCTTGAATATCATTTTGATCATTTCATTCTTCTCCCTTCAGCTGCCCTCATCCGTGTGTCAGTACACAGTGTGAGCCCTAATCCCATAATGAATGTCTTTGTCGGGAGCTTCACATGGCAGTGCATTCCAACCTCGGGGCTACTGAACAGCTGGGTGACTGCGGCACTGGCTGTTTTATTTTATCCCTCATTGTCAGATGTTTGTGTTTGCAAAACACCTTTGAGCTCAGTGCATGTCCGTGATGACAGCTGAGCTGGGATGGGCAGAGGCACACAGAATGGTCATAGTATAGATATAAGTCATTAGTATGTACTGCAAATATGACTGTGAGTCACTTTGAAAAAAAAAAAAAATTGGGTACCATGTTGTCTGACACTTCCGTGGTCAGAAACTGATAATTGAGAAAATATTAAGAATCAATATCAGAATGTAAAGTGAATGTTTTAGTACTAATGATAACCTTCAACCTCGTGTAATATCGTTTATAGGAAGACACAAATTAAAAACTCAACTGCAATTCAACACGATGCACTCATAACAAACCACACGTGTTTCTATAGAGGTGTTTTCTGTTGAAACATGAAACAGTGACTTGCTGTAAGCAACGCTCCTCAGTCCTGATGCCTTTGTTCCTCCACCGTGGTCTCAGACCAAGATTTTTATGTTCTTTCCCAACACACAGGTACAAAAACAAACAATGGTTAGCATAACCATCAGGGAGGATGTATTTTCCACATTCTTCCCGTTCTTCTGAACACAACAACCCTGACATTAGTGGTCCTCAAAGTCATTTCATCTGTGAAAACTAACTATTACCTTTTCATTTCCAACTGTCAGACTTTGTCATCTGTACAGCGTGTCCATGACCTAAATGCTGCTTCCACTGCTGCTGCTGCTGCTGCATGACAGAGCAGACTTCTGCAGAGCTGGACACAAGGATACAACTGCAATAATTACATCATCCTTGCAGGCTTAGAAAGTAAGATAATTGTCCCCCTCACTGCAAAATCTCAGCTCTATAATGGCTCCCAAGGTAGAGTTAGTGATGCCAAATAACACAACCACAGACTCAGACAGTCCAGAGGGGCATGCATTTAGTGTTTGTTCAGTTTCACTTGTAGATAAGATGGTGGGAAATTCACTGTGTGTGACTGAAGTGAGAAACAGAGCAGATTGCCCATGGCGGTCATCCCCAGTGTTAAAGACGGGAGCTTCAGTGCATCAGCAGTGATGACTAAAAATGTACTCAACACAATCATTTAACACCATGTACAGTAAAACAATCTGTGAGGAAAAGAAGCTGATGATGTTAAAACTGGACTTGAGGATAGGCGACATCTGATGTCTGAAATACCTGCCTCCACCATTGGCCACATCCTTCTATATCTCTGTGCAAATCTGTGCGGTCTCTGCACAATAGTATTTAAAGAGTTGCACTCACCGATGAAAAGAAGGAGCCATGTTTAGGAGTGACTGTGTTGTAGGGTGTCCCTGTATCATCGTCACCATCTGGATCCTCTCTTTTACTATTGGGTTCCACCCATTTGATTCTGTGCATCATCAGCCTCTTAAACCTTTTCTGGGATTTGGGATTTGATTGAGAGAGTAATTCATTTAAAGAATTGCAGTTCTTTCAGTTCTGACTCATGTCAGAAAAGTGAAGGCATTTCTGTCACAGCTGCTTTAAAAGTGTTTTATTGTCAGAGAGAGTTCACAGTAGATACAATATAAATAAATGAAATAGATGGATTGATATGATACACAAAATGATTAATTACATACAGATCATATACAGACTATCATAACAGTGTTTTCTGAGCATGGATGAATAAAAAAAACAGCTCTTTTTTGGGCTTTTATGCAAATCTGAATGTCAAAATAGGCCAAAATACATTATATATGGCTGACCCTTACCTTCTTCTTGGGTAAAACCATTTTTTGAATTGTTAATTCACCCGTTAAAACATTAACATTTTGTACGCAATCATCAATGAAGGAATCATATACTATCTCCCAATTTCCCACTGGAAATCATGACGTGAGGGGGCATTCATGTGCATTTTTACCATAATTCCGATAGCATGTGAAGGCAGCATATAAGTAAGGGGGCAATGTTAGGTTCCAAGTCATCTGCAGCCCAGAGGGACCTTTAAAAGCAATTTCTCAATATTCTGCCGCTCTCACGTCACCAAAGCCTTCCTCGGTCTACAAAAAGAGAGACAAACAGTTATGTTATCTGACAGAACCTCCTGACAGGAAACCCTGTCAGCTTCCTCCTCGGCATTCCAGCTCCCTGACCATTTGCACCTGTGCGAGATGCCCAAACTTTCTCCAGCGACTAGGTCCCAGCGATTCACTGTCACGCTGCCAACGTTTTATAACGCTCACTGACAGATGTGGCGGATACCACCGTGATATTTGGTTTAATGTTGGCCTTATTTAAGTGCAGCTCATACTTACCAATTCTCGGAAGAGCCACTATCAAAGCCTTGGCTTCTAGACCAAGTTGGAGTGAAATTTCCTTTCTGTTCTACATGCTCCCACATATTTTAATGGCATGAATGCCATATATTAATACTATTTTAACGGCATTTCCACGATAATACCTGCACATATTATGCTCTCTCACAATGTGTTCCACCTGTACCGCTGGCTTTGTAAAAATGTAAATTAGAGCGGGAGCGGTGGACTGCTTTTAATTCAAACCATTCATTCTCACATGTACAATGAATCCACTCGAGCAAGACAATAAACTCCTGTGACTTGTATAAAGTCAGTGGTTTGAATGCGCCCTATCAAAATGTTGTACGGCTTCAGACATACCACAGAGAGTGTTTTCAGTAAAATCGATAATGGAAAGAACAGAAGTACATGCTCCGTCTCTTCCGTTATCAATCTGTCATCCAGCTCTTATTGTCCTCCAGCCCAACCGTGTCTTTACCAGTTAGCAATGTGGTCCTTTTTTCTTTTCTTTTTTTATTATTCCCCCTCAATGAATTTTTGCTTTACATTTACTCTGCTCTATCTTAGACACTCTTGAGAGGGAGAATGGCTTTGTGATTTCCTGGAAACTCACTCATGAAGCCAACGAAGTGAGCAAGAGAGAGAGAAAGAAAGAAGAAGGAGAGATGCGACATAAAGTTTATGGCTGGTCAGGGAAGATTGCCTGAACCGAGTCATTTTAAGAACCACGTTTCCTAATCGCATATCCCACAATGAGCAGCTATTCAGCGAAGTGTACATCCTTTTATTTTTAGCTAACACGCTATAAAAGATACTTTCAAGCTCTAAAAGACTGTGAAACGCAGACTCGCTCGAGCAGAAGTTGGTCTGGAGTTGATTGCATCAGCAGTCGTGAGAAGGCAAACAATGATGATGCTGTGAAATGAAAACGCTCTCTGGGCTGACAGCCATGATAAGGTATGATTCAACACACGGGCACACTGCTATTATTGATGTAATGTTACTGAGAATATATCATCTCTGCTCCTTCAGCCAAGACTGGATTCTCATTTGGGGCCAATGTTTTCTTTGGTTTTCAGGCCTGCAGCCAACATAATACTAGCGGGTTAACTTGTGATGACCTTCTATAATAGTATTCATTCATAATGAGAGACAAATAGATGGCAAAAAATAGTTGGACCAGTGTATTTTGGAGTGTTTGTGGTAATGTTCGTAACCCTGTAGGTATCTGGACTGAAACTACAGGACGAGCCATGATAATGACCCCTGCTGGTGACCTCTACAATCAGAAGATCAACTTTCCTTCTAATTGATTTCTGTGGCATTTTCTTTTTTTTGTTGACCCCTTTCTCTCGTTTATCGTAGAGTATTAAACACACGACATGTAAAGCTCAGAGTCACATGTCCAAATTAATGAATAATAAATAAGGGAATGAAAATTAAGCAAAAGTACCATGGGGTCTAAATATCTATGGGTAATAGTAGGACAGTGTTGGGGGAAAACAACTTAATAATAGATCCAGTGAAGCAGTATATTAACATTTGTAGAGTGAATATCAGTTTTTCCTACCCAGTACCTCTCTGGCAACAAAAGTGTTTTTGTTTCAGAGCCTTCACTGATTTTAACCTTCACTTTAAATGTTACAGTGTAGTAGGAAAAGGTATGACTCAAAGGTATGACTCTGACTCAAAGGTTGGACATAAAAGAGAATTCTTTTGCACATAGCAAATCTGCTTGGCCAGTGTTCCTGTTATTCATAAAAAGGCAGGTCTACTGTACTAAGTAATAAACACTTTAGCAGACTGAGTGGATAATTGACATTTATCATGACGAAAACCTATTTTTTTCCAGATACTTCACTTGAAACTACAATTCCCAGGGTGCTTTGAGAGGCGCCTACAGAAGGTGTAACGTAGAGTCAATTGGCTGCCAGTTTAAGCCCATGTGTGTTTGCCTTGGTTGTCTTCTGTTTGTTTGTTTAATTTACACCGTTAAAAGTATGCCGAATTAACAATAATCACCTCCCGTTGGTGATTCGCAAATGGATTACGGAAAAAAATCGCACCTGGATGACACTGACACTGAAGCAAGTTTAAAAACCTGACGTTTCTCATGCAAGTTCTGCACGCGGACGAAGCTCCTGTTTCCGTGGGTTTCCAAAACAGATGTACAGACGTTAAGGAACCATCGACGTCACAAACGGTAAGTGACACATGACACGCGTGCTTCTTGTATGTGTGTGTGGTTTCCATCGACATTTATTTGACTTTTAAAACAGCGGTGTGCACCTGCCTCCTGTACCCGGCGTATTTGATTCCATCATGTCCCCTCCTGCCATGTATTTCCAGTCTTAAAGTTAACTTAAGCTAACTTACCCCCCTGGCCTCAGCATCAGATTTAATGCACTGAGATGATTGAATTGCACAAGTCTTCTCCTTCTACTCTGCATGGAAGTGAATAAGCATATTTCCTTAAATCCCATAAGAGTGCAATTATGGTTTTGGTCCATTTCAGTGAAGTCTGCATACGTCTTCATATGCACATGAACCTTTACACATCCCTCCATATTTGCGTACAGACAACTATTTTCTCCATGATATTCTCTGAAAATCCCCCTATACTTCTCGGGGTAAAGGGTATGAGTTTAAGATTAGCATCTGATCTGATTTCAGCCAAAGAATCCTAATACACGTCTGTTATAAATCTGTTCTCCAAACACATCTGTAGATATACTTGATCATAATAGAGAGGCTTCGATGGATCTACCATATGAACCTAACCAACAACATACCTGAACAACCTCCAAATTTCCCTGCATGGTGTCTATTTTTAAATCTGGGCCTTTGCTAGATGTGCATTTCCGAAAAAAGAAGCTGATTTTTGGAACATGTGGTATGGTTTAGAATGGAACGGTTTTAAAATGGGGGTGCAAACAGGAAACCGGGTCACTACTTAGCGTTGAGTTTCTTTAAGTTCTGTTGTGTCTAATTTATGAGCTTTACTTTCTTATATTTGTCCATGAAAGTGCGAGTTCAGATCCACATTGAGAGGTTTCAATTCTAGTGAAGAGAAGAATGGTATTTCTCACAGGGTTATTCTTAGTTCCTCAAAGCAATACATTAATCATGGCTCCTGTCACATAATCCTGTACAGTTGATTTTTATATACAGTAATAGATCTTTTCTGAAGATGAAAGCTGGACATGAAATTGAATTCCCTTTTCTTTCTTTCCTCTCTTTGTGTAAATTCTTGGCATTAAGCAGTGATTAAATTGGCAATCGCATGCCTGAGTTCATGCAACCTCCTCAAAGCATCCAAAAGACTGACAATCCAAGAGGACTAATTGAGAAGCCGAAGTAAGAGGCAGTGCCGAAATGAAGAGCAAGATTTTGCCCTCTGAAAAGGGGGGGCAGGGTAAAAAAAAAAAAAAAATATATATATATATATATATATATATATATAAAAACTCTGTCTTTGTTCTCATAAATCAGAACCAGATGAAGGGCTGTGCACCTCTGATCCCTCAAAGGTAAGACAGCTCTGATCTTGGTGAGCAGCTTCATGCTAATAATGTCCAGGGATACAGTTTGGATACAGTTTGGCAGCCTCCAGGAGAGATCAGCCTGCGTCGCCACATTTACTCAGTACATTTATAAAAAGAAACATATCATTGTGATGTGATGTGAAGTGTTAGTCTAAATGGAATTTCTCAAAATTCCAGTTGAAAATAGTCTAGGCTTACAAATGGGATATATAACCAAGCAGCTTACCTGTTGTGTCTTCAGAATACAAACTGTCCGGTGAATAGGTCACTATATGCCTCCAGAACGTGTCTTCTCCTTCAGAGGTGTCTTTTCATCATCTTTTTTTCTCGGCATAGCCCATTTGCTCGCTCAAATTGGAAATATTGGTACACTGAACACAGTCTAACACCATCCAGAGAACAACAAATTTCCCACAAAATTCTGACCAATCACAAAACAGTTTATAAGCACGCAGCGTTGAGTATTTTGAGTATTTTCAAAAGCTAAACGTTGAGTAGTTGGTTAGTATGTTCAGCCACATGACACGTAATACTAATAAACTTATAGGAGGCATATCGCCACCTAGTGTGTCAGAGGCTGACCCAGTTTCCCGCTGTAGTGTTTGTACACTGCGACAAGGACAGTGGTGCGGTTAAACGGCATCGTCAGGCTACAACCGTAGCTGTAACTGTAGCTCGACTTAACTGTGCATGGAAACGTACTGAGAGTCTCTCAGGCCAAACTGGGTAAGAAGTTTTCCAGATTATGTTCTTTTACCCATTTTTTTTTCTTCCTCCCAGCAGCTCTGGCACTGTGTGCTGCAAGTGTCAATTCCTCAGTCTGAAGTTGCAATCTTCAGTTGGAATCCGCTCCCTGTTGAATTTGAATAGCTGCGATTGATTAGTGCAAGGGGAATCTGATTATGTAAGACGGTGCTTTTATTTTCTTTTGATAGTTAAGCCCGTATTAGCAGGATGACACATTTTTGACTCGAATGTATCAGTGAAACCACAGCGTGTTAACATTTGATTGCCTCCAACTCGGCGAACTCTGTGTGAGGCCCGAAATTTGGAAGCAGGGCTGAGTCATGGGAGTCATTCATCAAATATTGAATGAATATTTTTGATCAGAACAGAATGCAAACTATGAGTGACAGGAAAGATGTTCGAACGACACAGCCACCCAACATGTATGGGACGCCTACCGCTGCTGGGAAATTCATAGATAGTGTTTATTTTCCGACTTATGCTTTACAGTGTGTGGGGTGTGGTGAAGTGTCTGGATTCCGTTGGTTGCTTCTTGCTTTATAGATTATAGAGTTAAAATAAATCTTTACTGGAGTTTTTCAAGAAGGGGCCTGGGTTTGTCAGTCGTGAAATAACAGAGTGATTTAAGATTGGCAGTCAGAATCGGTTTTAACAGCAGGCCCCATTCTTTTTTACCCCAGAGTTAGTTTGTAATTTACTTGGTGTTTGATGGTTGACCTGCTGGCTCAATTGTTCATTAAAGAAACGCTGGTGAATCAGTGCAGTGTGTGTGTGTTGGTTTTGTTATGATGGGGTGAAGCCCGAGACCCACATTAAAACATTATGTCATTAAAAGTAAAGAATGATAACAGATGTTCTTACTACCTCCCCAAGAGAGAGTGGGTAGTGAACACTGGATGTCTGACAGTGATTCACTAAAAGGTTCACACACAAGAGATCAAACTTGGACTTCAGTGACAATGTGTTTTAGAGTACACACACACTTCCTTAATTAATGCTTTGAAAAATGTGAAGCTCTTATCTAACGGCATTTCTTGGCATCTTTCTTCTCAAGTCAAAGAGTAGGGGGATTCTTCTCTGGAAATTCCCTGAGACACAGCAGCAAACACTCATTTTTACATGTCTCTGGACTGTTTTATTTCATTGAAAGAGGGAGGATTGCTGCTAGATCTCCATCTCTTGTTTAGTAGCTTATCACATTCTTAATGGATAGAGTGAAATATTTAGCCAGAAGTAGAAATAATGGCTGTCATGGGACTTGTCGGACCCAGGAGATTCTGTCTACATGTACTGTACAACACTGATGAAATGAGGGATTCTGTACAAACAGTCTGATGTAATCAAGGGAGTTGAGGTGAAATAGTGGAGGCGGAGAAGAATATTAAATCCCAAATACAGTTGCCATAATGAAATTATTGCTGGAGAATGACATGTCCTTAAAACACAATAGTTAAAAGAGAAAGCTTTGGGCAAAGTTAATTGCAAGTGCATGGTGAACAGAAATGAACTAAAAACATGAACGTGTGCTGGGTAATATCAAAGTATGTGCTGTGCTGTAGAGAAAAAACAGTGGTTCAAGACTTCTGCTTATCTGGGTCTGGGTCGCGGGAGCAGCAGCCTTGGCAAGGAAGCCCAGACCGCTCTCTCCCCAGCCACTTCTGCCAGCTCCTCTGGGGGGGGGATACCAAGGTGTTCCCAGCCCAGCCGAGAGATATAATCCCTCCAGCATGTCGTGGGTCGGCCCCAAGGCCTCCTCCTGGAAGGCCATGCATCCAGGTGGCATCCTAACCAGATGCCTGAACCACCTCAGCTGGCTTCTCTTGACATTGAGGAGCAGCAGTTCTACTCTGAGCCCCTCCTGGATGTTCTCGCCCTATCTCTAAGGCTCTAATTTCGGCTGACTGTATTTGCGATCTCATATACCTCGTGTGCCTGTTTGTATGTTTTTGCCCTGCATTATTTCTACTCTGTGAAGTGTCTTCAGAGATTGTCTGCTGCACGTTGTTTCTGTACATTATGGGCTGCTGTCAATTACAGTGGTTGTCTGTCAATCTGTATTGTATAGTGGCCATCTGGCCATTATTTTGGCTGCGTTAGTGCATATTGCACAATTTTTGTAAGAAAGTCTTTCTCTTGACACATTTTGGAATTCAAATGTAATTGTTCTAATAGATCCAAATAGATTTTTGCCATACTCTTATGCCATTAGACAAATATGTCCACTTACAGAAACTATTTTAGAAAACCCTTTACAGATTAATATATTTTCTCCTTTTTTTCCACTGTTGTTATTTATGAAAAAACAGCAGAAAAGCAGAAATAAAGTTTAATCTGTACTTTCTAGCAGAGAGAAGATTTGTGTCCTTTATGACTTAAGAGGGTAGATAATTTTAAATCTGATGCTACAACCAAAACTAATATTGCATCAAAGTCAATATTTTGGCTAATCTTTGACATGTTCTAGACTGAGTTAACTAAAAAGTCCCCCAGCCACCCAACATTTGTTATAGGGAAAATATATGTAGTTATTTTTTCTTAAGTAATATGAAAAGTAACATCATGTAATCCAGATGGCTTCAGGTTTAAAATCCTGAAAATTATTGAATGTTTGGTAGTTTTGAGCAAGGCGGAAGTTTAAGAGATTTATGCAGAAAATCTACAATATGTTAATCTGTTAAGTTTTTTTTTTTAGCAGATTTTTGGAAGTGGACATTTTTGTCCTTAATGACTTAAGAGGGTTGTAAATTAAACTGAAGCCTGAGGGTTAATTCAAGAAGAACCAAATATACATTTGAGCTCAACTTTTGAATACTGCCACTTTCATAAGAGGGGATGACTGACTAATTATTTAAAAAGTGCTGTCAAACTATCAAGGATATTTTGATCAAGTAATACATTTTAAAGAAGAATTACAAACCTAAACTCACAAGCTCTCCTAGAGGACATACATACAACAACACTTGTCTTCCTTTTGGGATAAGCTGCACCACTCAAGAGAATTTATGGAAATCATTTTTCAAATCAATTTAGATTTTTCCTGCCAACAGACAGAGACAAAAACATACTTAACATCCTACATAACCTCCTTGGCGAATACAAAGTAATACGTTTTTACTTTCCTGCGTTTGTTGTCACGAGGTGCACAATATTACCAACAAAGGTTTGCAACAAAGTGAACGTACGCCCTTAAATATTAAACCTAGCTGTATGTGTACCGTACATCCAGTCCTCTGCACATACGAAGCATCAAGCTAAGCAACAACTGCACCTGGGAAAATCGTTTTGTGCTCCTGGACCAAAAGCCGTCTGGCTTAATCGTTACTGTATTGTTACTCTTAAAGTTCAGTCACAGGATGGCGTTACATGTCATCAATATACTTAGCAGGTTTGCAGTGTACGTAGAATGAATCTGTTTTCATGTGCTTCATGGAGCATATTGAAATAGGAAACAGCGAGGGGGAAAATGTAATGCTGTAAAAATAAAATTGCTTGAGATTAATTGAATTTGTTGAATTACTCTACAGACCCCCCCCCCCCCCCACCTCCGATGGAAACATTGTTTGTTACTCCATCCTTGGAAAATTCAATTGTAAAGTGATTGTTTTTAATGCGGAGTGGGTTCCTGTTTCCCATTACACTGGTTATGTTTGTGGTGCTGAAGAGATAAAAACTGAATTTACGTTGTAATCTGTGTAATAAAAGAAACATGCTCGTCACTGGGCTGGAGAAGTGGACCGCTGGACGCCTCAAAGCCCGGCTCTGAGGATGTTTGTTATTTGCCTTCTGCAAACATAACAAAACACAGCTGATCAGCTCGGTTTACAGCCACAGTGAAAACCGCTATTTTATTTGGAGTAAAATACAAAGAGAAATGGGATTGGGGGTTTTGGAGATGGAGGGGGTGAAACGCAGTGACAGGGGAAGAAAGTGTCTTAATTTGTATGTTTATAGATCTGATTCTGGCCATCTGGACAAATATAATTATGTGGGCCTTTAAAGCAGACACACTGAACCAGCAATAGTTTCTGCAGAGGCAGTTTCATTTGGAAACACCTCTGTAAGATTAACAAACGCTTACAGTCCAGCTCCTTGTGAGGCCAATTCCAGTGATAGTATTTAAGATTGCAGCTTGATGAGGCCAGATCTCGCTGTTGGAACATGTAGTGGGAATGTGAGAGGGGACTGCCCATATTAGTTTTTGTTTACAGTGAGGGCAGGATGTGGCTTAAGCACTAAGCAATTTAAGTTTGTTTAAATATCGCAGTGACTTTGGGACTATAAATCCTACTTGTTGCATTAATGCAACCCTAACTGAACTTGCCTGTCCTCTGTGATCCTGCCATATCAGGCTACTGTGTCCAAGTGTGAGCCAAAGGAGAATTCACACACCGGCTATTTCATCTCATTTTGCTACCGCACACTGTTTATAAAGAAAACCTCCAGTGGGCGCACGGTTCTGTTGTCAAGACGCTAATTATATATAATAGAAGAATCCAGGTTGTAGGCGGAAGTAGACAAGCTGCCATTACTGTGGTGGCACCTCACTGGAAAACCCACGCATCGCAAAAAGATTTCACTTTTTAAGTGACTTTGCAAAGAAAAACAATATTTTCAGCGTATCATTTGTTTACTGAGTCGCACGTTTCTACCAAAATTGTGGATTTTGATTGCGTATTTTATCCATTTGAAGATATTTTTCTTGGGAAAACAACTAACGTTATATATCTGGTATATTTGAACAATTTAACAACAATGATTATTCAATAAACCACACACAGGGCTACACAAGTACACATGTCCATACCCACTACACCCGGACGTCAAATCTCACTGTTGATAGCACTAATTTCCCATTTCACATATGCAGCTATTGCACATTACTTGCTAAAACACGAGATCAAATATTACAGGATTTGCCTACACCAGGATGTCAAACCATACCGTTTTAACTATCACACTGATTTCCCACATCATATTATAGTAATTATTCAGAATGAACTCTTTAAACACTTGATTTATTCAACAATAAACCACAATGTTAAAGCCAGTTCCTGGTTTTAATGTTAAGACTGATTGGTGTATACACACACACACGTGTACTCAGTGCTGGAGTTCTAGGCCTGCTATACGTCGACAATACACACACACACACAGTGTGAGAGTGTGAGACATAGAGCAGCCAGTCTCTTATGGAGCGCTGCCAGCCAAAGGAGTCATGAGGTCTCGTGCAGATTAATGGGGAGGCACAAACCAAACATGTTTCTCATTGACTCTGCGGATGAACAGCATGTCTCTGCTTCTGCTGGTAACTTGGCAACGCCGAGGCCGAAGTTTCGTGTTACTAATAGAACAGTAATTACAGAATGTTCAAATTTTTTACTTTTTCCACTTTTGTTGAGTAATTTTGGCATTAAACACTTTGTATTAATGGCCCAGTGTTTCGACGGTGCACTTTCCCGTGTCCACGTGTGTTTGAAGCAGCTGAACATTTTGAACAGTGAAGTTATTGTTACAACTCAAATACTTTTTCTTTCTTTCTTTTTTTTTTCTCTTTTTTTTCACTGCTCATTTAAGTTTGTTGTTGTTTTGACTGCGTTTGACCGCAAACTTTTGAACCACAACTGTGGCTCCTGTCGTCCAGGTGCACAGTCAAAATGTTCATATAGACACCGATAATTAGTCTGGAAAGGTCACCCAACACCAGCCGGTCATGTGTATTATGTTAGATGTTATATCAGTAGACCATAAAGTGATAATACATCTCTTGTGTTTGGATTCTAAATTCTATATGAAACAAAGAGGTCGAAAGAAATGTTTTTTTTCTATGATATTGATTATACAAAATATCACTGATGTCTATCCACTGTTTTTTGTGCTGATATATTTAATTTTTTTTTTGCATCCAGCTGATGAAATAGTTTAAAAACAGTTAAATTAGAACAAATGAAACAAAAAACAAGCATTTATTTCAAAAACCCTTGCCGTCTGTCTCTCCAATCTGAATTTTGCACTGTAAATCTGAAATTTAAAAACAAAAAATGCTGAAAACTAAATATATAATACATTAACTTAAAAAAATAAAGGTTTTGCAATAATCCATTTAAAAAAACAACTTCGATTTACAAGTGCAATTCTCGACCATACTTGTGTTAGTACTATCAGTATTCTGCGAGGGAAATTATTTCAAGAGAACCTATTTCCAGTATTTCAGTGTGTTCTTGGGCCTCTTGGAGGTCACTGTGTTCCTCGGCTCTTATATGTAAGGTGTATAAATCTCTTGGTTTTAATGCAGAGGCCGCCGCATAGCTGTCTTCGCCCGTTTAATCCCCAGTAACTGTGAGAACGTACAGTATTCACAGACAGGCAGAGAGACAATAAACTTAGCAAAACCACTTAAGTCCTCATTTGTGGAGCTCGGAGCGGGAGGAAGCGCCCCGCTGACACCGTCTCCATTACCTGTGCGAGTGAAGGCAGCTGCACACGAGAGGCTGTTAAAGATATGACTTCCCTCATCAGTCTACTTTACTCCTCTGAGGGGAGTAAAGAGGAGAAGGACACTGTCAGCATTACCTAGAGTGTAATGTAACAAACATTACTGGATGTAGTATTCTGTTCGTCTCACACGAGCCAAATATCGTGGCACGAGACTTTAAATGCCACACAGAGACATTCTTCTCTCTGAGAGTGATGGTTAAGCATCAGAGTTTCTAACCTGATATAAAGGGAGGCGTGTTTACAGCCACAGAGAGAGAAAAATAAATGAGCCAGAGGAAACGGAAACCTTCAGCTGGCAGTCGTACACAGACTCCCCAAACAAAGACGTCCTTTTAATCATTTTATTGTCAGGATGTTGTTCTGTTTCACTGTTTCTGTGTGTGTGTGTGTGTGTGTGTGTGTGTGTGTGTGTGTGTGTGTGTGTGTGCTGTAAGGTAGTCCTGCTGTTAGTTTTACCGTTTCTGTTTGTTTGTTTATTTTCTGGTTATTTGAAATCTGAAAGAGGACAAATGTTTATTTTCAGACAGCACTTTTCACGAAGCAAGCAAACAACACCTGACCCACACAATCAAAATACACAAATTGCAAATAAAATATCGATGTAATCATTAAAAAATGTTTGAAAATACACTTTTTGTTTGCAATGATGATAATTTTGTTCTCTCCGACTCTTCTGTTCTGTTCTGCACTCCCTCACTTGTTCTCTGACCTCTCTTTTTGCTTTTTGTTTGTGATTCTGACCCGTCAAAATCATCGTATCTAAATATCTAACGTTTATAATTTGACAAAACTCAGTAGCCAATCAGCAGGCAGCTTCCTAAGGTCCGCCCAGGGTCAGAATCGAGGGAGAGCGGTCGCAAAAGAGACGCCATCATTGCAAATCTAATTCCATAAAATGCCTATTGTCAAACGAGTTAACACAATCACCTCCACACGACTCTGCGTTTCTCAATATAGGAGTGTATAGATCTCGTCGCCTGGCAACATTCACTGCACACAGGAAGTGATTTGTTTTGCGACTAAAGCCAGACGACTGACGCCAGGTTTGAGTACGACTGTAAACACAAAGTAGCGACCACAAAAAGTTTAAGAATTATTATTATTATTTTGTCAGTTTGACAAGATAAACACCTCTTACCTCCCGCCCGCCTCTGCGCTGCCTGTGTATACACGCAAACGCTCCAAGATAGTATTGTTTGATAAAGCCCGTTTTTAGACGAAGGAAGCAGCATACACATGATGCGCCTTTGTTTTCATTCATAAAGACTAAATAGACGCAACAACAAGAACAACAACAAAAATCCCCAAAAGTTGCGCACTGTAGCTTTAAAAGTTGGAAAACATGACACAGCATTTTTGATGTCTTGTAATAACGACCAGAAACATGGGGCTGATGTACCAGAGGCTGAAGACCACGGTCGTTATGTTTGGGCAACAAAAACACTCGGTTAATATTTGGGAAAAGATTATGTTTTTGTTTACACAAACATACGGCCGTGTGCT
The DNA here is from genome assembly GCF_958295425.1 of Solea solea. Lineage (NCBI taxonomy): Eukaryota > Metazoa > Chordata > Actinopteri > Pleuronectiformes > Soleidae > Solea > Solea solea. Next base: position 10,676,660 of record NC_081150.1, read on the forward strand.
TTTAAATCACTGATGACATTTACCACAATCGTTTCTTTTTTTCTGGACTTGATCGAGTGCTTTTAGGTTGTTGGCATACAGACGTTGTGAGTCAGTGTTGTATTGCCACAAGTGGACGCCGTAGGGCAAACATGACATTACAGTACAGTTATTATGTTTTTTGCAGAAACGTCTCAATGGCACAATTTAGCACAAAGGTTCTTCAGAACATTCGCATATGTGGGTATTTGAAGTTCATTTATAAGGGAAACGTTTAAAGTCTAATGTTAAAAGTAGCACAGTTAAGTTATGTAACATTAACTCGAGTATCTAACGTTAGATTGCACAGGCTGCAGAAACAAAGGCCACAATTTGAAACGATGCAATAAGTAAATCAGGAAGACGGCTATTTATAGTTCTGATTGTTCAATCATTCATGCTAATGTAAAATCAATATACTGTATTATAATTCTTCTATAATATGATACAATAAAGTAAAATACGTTGACATGAATGCATTTTATTATCTACTGCCTCAGATTCTGCCTCAGTGTGGCAGCAGTATCTTTATCATCAGCGTGTTTTCATACCTGCCATGTTGCCACCTGCAGTTAAAATAGTCTTCAGTACAATAATAATAATAATAATAATATTAATAACAAGTCAAAGCTGAAAGTTGAGTGATTATTACCTAGTATGTGTCATGTGGTATTTCCACTACAAATCAAATCGCAATGGCAATAACTGTCATAACAATCATGATCAGATGTGATGTGGTGAGATGATGAAATATGTAAGAAGCAGACGGATGAATGTGCTGAAAGTCTGAACACACACACACACACACACACACACACTGAACTGCACTGCACTGCACAGCAGGTTTGTATTACACACACGGAGAGAGGACGGTTACGAGGGTCTCTAATTTATCTCGTTCATCTTTCATCTTGAACGCAACTGGTAGTAAAACAGCTTTCTCGATATATAAATATAAATCAGCCGGAGAGTTTGCCTTTGCCTCTGTGGCATCTCATCAACGCATTGTTTCTTCTTCTTTTTTTTAAATTCTCTAAACCAGTAGTCGTTTATGTAATTCACACTTGCAAACTTGGCTCATTTCAGCTCGGGGGATAATACATTTTTGCATAACGCGCCATCCCGATATGAAGGCCGTGCAAATTAGAATCTCACTCTGCCTCTGTCCCTCTCTCTCCGTTCCTCTGACGGTCTGTCTCCTCTCTCGCGCTCCCTCGTTCCCTCTCTTTCCTCTCTTACACACACCGTCCGTCCCCTCTATTATTGGAGTAGTGTCACGGAAACCCACACGCTGCTGTAATATAATGCTGTAGTTTGATCCAGACCTCCCATTCATTTGTTTAGCTATAAAGGTCTATGAAGTTGATATGTGTTTACATATTTGTTCACCCCTTCACTCTTTTCCAGTAACTATGGTCATTGTGTGTGTGTGTGTGTGTGTGTGTGTGCGTGCGTGTGTGTCCGTGCTCTTCCCACTGCTGAGTTACACAACTCTTTCCACCCTGGGGCCTGAGAACTGGTCTGATGTGACCTGATGATTTTATTGCAGCAGCAGTACTTTTTGAGGACTCTCTCTCTCTCTCTCTTTAGCGCGCATGCACACACACACACTTACTTTCTCTCTCTCTCTGTGTCTCTCACTTCCCCCCTCTCATTTTTTTTCTTCTTCTCCCTCCACATCTGTTAATCTGCTCAGGGAATAGCAGCAGACAGTTTTCCAAACCTCTGTGCATTTACGTGTCATGCAATTCATCATTGGTAAGTCTTGGAAGAGTCCAAGTTCTGAGAAAGTTAGACTCCAACCCAGAAGTGGACCCTGCACTTGAATCAGATTGTGGCTTGCACATCCAGTAGCTGGCAGCTGGGATTAGGTTTATTGCAGGTTTGAGGTTGGAGTTGGTCATCCTTAGCCCAAAAGGAGAGTGTTCTTATCTGCATCCGAAAGCAACCACTGACTTTTCTCTTTCTATACATGAAAGGTCAGAAGCAGCACAAGCCAGATTTGTTTTTATTTAAAAAGAAGATATAATCAAAGTTTTCCTCTTCGCTGCTGATTAAGTTTTTCACCTATTGCCAAATTGTGAATAACGAGACAAACGGTAGCATCCCATTTGATGAGCATGTTCCGCTGCTGCTTTATGATCTCCATCTCTGACTGTGAGCGATTTGCCGTCTGTGTGGTGACCTACTGAACAATGTGGCTCGCCATTCCGGGAGCCAAAATGACTCCCCGCATGAATAGGAAGAGCTAAGCCAATCTACGGTCTGTGCTCGGTGAGGCCTCGGCATCGCGAGCCCATCGGAGCCTGCTTCCATTACACTGACATGGGAAACGATTCTCTGGAAGAATAAACGATATTATCTTAATCTCACTGGGAGTCCACCCAACGAGCAACCGCTCGGTTTGGTTAAGTTCACCGACTTGAAGTAAACAGAGCAATGTAGCCGCAGAGTGGTTGCTCCAGGTTTCCACAATTTAATGCAAATTTTGAACGTTTTCAAAAAATTTGGTAAAAGGAAATGTGCAATTTATGCAGTATTGTGAAGTGACTGTCGGGGTTATTTCACTTTAAAGAGCACTAGGTGGCATGTGCATGTGAGACTGTCGAAACTATGGGTCATATGCAGGAATTACGACCCATAGGTACGTTTTTAAAATAAGCGCCCCCTAGCGGTAGTATAAGTAACAGCAATCTGGTACCTTGGGTGTGTTGTCATGGAGTAGCTTCGATGAGGTTTCCACTGGCAGTTCACTTAGTGGGTAAAGCGTTGGAAGCTTTGGTGTGATTAACACGGGTTCGACTCCTACATTACGCCAACTGGAGATGGTTCACCAACACCTTTTTTGTGTCCTTGAGCGAGGCACGTCTGATGGCTGCGTCGGCAGCGTGTGAATGTGTGTGGATGATGAGTGATAGAAAATGTGCGGTGTGAATGGGTGAAATGGGTAAAAAAAACGTAGCATAAAGCAGCTTTGAGTGAGGGGAGTAAGTGCTATATAAATACAAACCATTTACACTTGTATTTACATCTTTCCAGTCTGCACTTAATGAAGCATGTGATATTTAAGTCTTTCTTTTTTCAGCGATGTTGGCGCTTTATTGAAAATGTGCATAAAAGCGGGCTGATGAAAACCAGCCATGTGTTACTTAACTTGCTGGGCTTGTCTGTTGCTGGGACAAATGAACACATGAACTTGAATAGAAGTAATTGACTTTTGCTGAAGGTTAAAAGTCAATCATGCGTGGGACACAGCTGCTCTTTACCAGAACTGTGTGTTTGTTTTGTGAAGCCATTAAAGCTCCAGCCCTGATTTTTAGACCTTGTCATGCCCTCTGGTCTTTGTCTCTCCATCATGGCTCATCTCTGATTGTTTGTGACAGGGAACAATAACGGGCCCACAGAGAAAGGAAATTCTCCCTGCTCACTTGTCAGTCCATATTAGTTCATCCTAATGCCCTCTCCTCTTTCCGCTGCTTCTTATCTGTGCGGGGGATTGAAATTCAGTCGCGGCCAACACGTCCACTTTTTAAAGTGCAACAATTTACATTAGTAAAACTTTTAGGTCATTATTAAGAACAAACTTTGGTTTAGGGTCAAACTGGCTGCTTTTTCTCTTCACTTAAAGTTTATAATGTATTTTACATAAGTCGTCAATCTTGCAGTTCATAAAATCATAAATATTCAAGGATCTTTTACTCTCTGATAGAGAATTTTCAGACATTTACAGTTAAGCAATAATAAAGTCATTATAGTCCAGGTGCTCTGAAGCTCTTTTCCAGGAGGTCAAAGTTCAAACAGAACATTAGCGCTGTACGCCGCTCTGATGAACAAACTAAAAGGATGGAGCGCTGGGTCATGCAGGAGGGGGATTAACACCTGGAAGGTGCAATCAAAATGTGTAAAGCGTAGCTCAGGTTTATGTGTGATTTATACTAACCGTTTTATGAAAAATAAGAAAATAAAAGAGAGGTCTGCACATTAATGCGCTCTGAAAATAAGAGTAATTGCTTTTTGCCTGGGAAAGCTGTTAAGCAGCAATTCCAGAGCAAGCAACGTTGAATTTATTACTCTGGTATTAAAAAAGAAAAAAAAAGGTTGCTGCATGTGCCTGCAGGAAACAGGTGGGACTGGTGAAATTCAACTAAGAAAAATGATGTTTGTATGTAACCAAAACATTACGAGAAAATAGCCTTTTAAATGGCATTTCCATACGGCAGACAAGAAGACCAGTGGGTGAATTAATCATCGCCTAATTTGGAGTGAAATGTTTTCACAGATGTCCGACATGTGATTGTTTTTGTGTGTGATTCTCTTGTGCGGCTTAAGAAGAGCTCACGCGGGTTTTGCATGTTGTCTTTTTTTTTTTTTTTTTTTAATAACGATCACAATCAACAAGTCATCCCAACACAATATCACTGCCCAAAAAAACAACAGAAAAAAAAACAACAACAAAACATCACCAACTCTGACTGGATCATTGTCGAACAGTACAGGGATTCAGCATCGCTTTCCTGACTCTGAAAAAATGAGGTCTAACTGTAACATCCAGCCACTGTCGTGTTCTGACTTCTCCCTCGTTGTTCCCTGTTGTTCCACTGGGGCTTTACACCGTAAAAGAAGCACCGACACAAACAGAGACAGAGCACAGGGAATGAAAGAATGAAAGACTGCTAACACATGCACGTGTCAGCTGACTGGAGTGAAAGGTGACAGGTGAGTTGATTGGGATAGTATGATTTAAAAATAAAAAAAAATTCTCAAGAAAGAGGAATAAACAGCTGCATTTTAAATATCATTAGATTTCCAGTCATTGCTGGAAAAGAGTGGTCTGATTTCTTTTATTTTTTTTTCCCTTTCTGGGAATATTGGACAACTTTTAACACACACACACACAAAAAAAAACTTGAGTCAAATATGAATCAAATGGAACAGGTCAGACTGATTTGTTCAGGCACAAACACGTTGCACGTTTCTCCTAAAACAGAATGAAAAAAACAACAAAAAAAAACCAGTACTCTCACGGCATACCATATTAAAAGTGTTCCTACCAATGGAGATGCGTCACTTTTCTTGTCCCAGTTCGTGAAACAATCACTATATGACACGTTGCATAACAGAGCAAATCTGCTATTAATGCAAAAGAAATCCCATAAAAAAAACTGTTGCATAATACTTTTTTTCTTTTCCAGTATATTCTTTGATGTCCCAAAAATAATCTGAACCTGTTAGGGATAAAAACTTCCAGTGAATGGCAGGCAGTGTGCACATGGCTACTTTCCATCACTGTTCCTCCCTTGCATACAGGTCCCTTCTTCTTCTTCTTCTTCTTCTCCTCCTCCTTCTTCTTCTCCTTCTCCTTCTTCTTCTTCTTCTTCGTCTTTCTCCACCCATTATATTAGATGCACTGAAAAAAGGGCCATTGCTGCTGGCTGGCCAAATAAAAAAAAAAAAAAAAAAAAAGCTTGGCTCAACTTCTTTGTTCATTCACTTTCCATTGCAAATCCTACAGGCGTTCTTTCTCTCCGCTCTCCTTTTCCCTGACCACAGCTATGGCTTTGGATACAGCAGCAAGTCTGTCCTTTCTCCTTTTGTGATTGAAGATAATGCCCACTCTTTGAAGGGAAGGGAGCTTAAGGCAAGCCTAAGGAAGAATCCAGCCTGAAAGGACTCTTGAGTCGTTCAGGAGAGCACCATCTATATTTGTGACTATTAACAAAACCGTTCCGAGGCTAGAAACAGGAAGAGCTGCTCTACTGAAAGTGTAGACTTGAACTTTGTGGAATATCTGATGTAGCAAATAGAGCACAGAGTAAGTCTCTGTCAGTCGTTCGTAGGTTTTTTATTTTTAATCTAGCTTTAAGTGCATGGTCCATTTTCACAAATCTAGACAACAATATTTTAAGATCATACCTTGATTTGTAAGACTGGTTTGGTCAAAATAACTACGAGTCATTTAGAAAAGACCGAGCAGGTGAGGGGGAAAATTACACAAAGAGAAGAAATGGATGACCTCAAGTTTTAAGAAAATCAAAAAAAAAGAAGTTTTACCTCCAGAGTGGTTTTCAGATTTAAGCCACGAGTCCACAGGGTCAGTTTAAGTATTTGTCACAGCTAAGAGTCCAAAAGTCAACGAGCATGGGTTTCACGGTCAGTACCTAGTTAAATCAAGCCACACTACTTCTGCCTGTCAGTGTCTTTCTCAGCTACACTTGCAGGACTTGACAATCATGTTGGAGAGCTGCTCCACTTTGGGGGTTCGTCCAGAGTAGTAGAGTATAGTGAGAGGTTCCAGGTCTTGGGGAACACAGCAGGGGGCGGCCGATGCCTCTGGATTCAGAGTGTTGTACAGGCTCAGCAGCTATGGGAAAAACACACGGGAGAGACCAAAACTCAGTTTTCAGTTGTATTTACAGTTGTGCAACCCCGCGTCTTATCTATGGAGTGATGAAATCTCCATAATTTACTGGCGCGTTCAGTGGAACAGTGAGACCTCATGACTGTAAATACAGAGATGCGCAAGTCAAAATTCACACGGCGATTTGTGGATGACTTACTAAACAAATAATTTCTCCTTTGTTTCCCCAACTTTTCTGGAACATTAAACATGTGCAAAGTGCTTGTCTGCAACTGAGGCCTGTTCTGTTTTCAGTGGTGTTGTCGCTCAGCCAGAGAAGCTAAAAGTGGCTGAAAGTTCATCTCAAGGTCAAGAATAAACCTCACGGTGTTGACAGTTTTCTTATAGAGACTGTTTCTTCACTACGAATTATTCACAGAGAAAAGTAAAAAAAAAAGAAAAAAGAAAGACATTAGTTGCTAATCTTTTCAAGCTGCTGCTTATTTAAGTGGTGGCTCATTGTTTGTGTTCTCTGTCTATTTAGGTCTGTGTGGGTTATTATTTTTCTGTTTTGTTTTGTTAGTGTTAACAGTATCGGGGTTTAAATACAATACGATGTGTATGTGCCGTACCTGCGTGACTTGAACTAATGAGGGAGAAAATCTAGTTTTTGTGTGGAACGTCGTACTCTAACTGAACTGCAGCCTCGTCGCTCTGCTCGTGCTTTGCAGGTCCTCGCGATGGCTGCAGTATTTCACTCACTGACAAGGTAACTGAAGCGACTCTTAAGTCTTTGCACTGTGTCAGTTACTTTCCTGTTTGGCCTGGTGCTTGATACAAGTTTTTTTGCTGAGGTTTTTCTTGGAGTTGTCGTTGTGCCGGGAGACAAACTCCAACAACTCGCTCGCTACGTTCTACTCACTGCTTCGGTAACAGGGGGCCAAAGTCGGGTATTGTCGTTTACCTGAGGCATACGGCAGTGTGTATAACATCACATCCAACTCAACTCTTATTTGTATTAGCCATTGTACAGGTACAGGTCATTGTGGGCAATAGAGGAGGCCACATTTTGATCTGTTCATTCGTAATATAAAATGCATGAATAAGCTTACAAACAATGAGAAACTTACCGAGCTGTGTGTTGTATCTGAGCTCCTTAGGTAAGGGCAGGGCCCAGAGCAGTAGTTGGCGTCATACCCACTCGGCTCATGGATCCACTTCCAGTCCAAGTCCCGGCGAAAATCGATGTGAAGCTTGCGAACGCAGCAGCTCTCCTCTGTGTTTCTGTGACGGGCAGAAACGTGGCAAGAACAAAGTCAGCCCCCCCCACATCATAGTCCCCCCCTACATCATAGTTTACGTTCTCTTATTGAGAATCTGGTGCATGCACACATAACGGCTTTTTTCTGCGTGGCCTTACGAGAAACAGTATTTTGTATCCAGTGCTCTCTTGCGTCGGCGCGTGTGCTGAGTGTCCAGGCGGTGAGGGGGAATCATCATGAGGATGAGGTGCGGCAGGACCTGCTCCTTCTTCTTCTTCTGTTGATCCAGATCCCAGCGACTCTGCTCGTCGTCTTCATCCACGCCTTAGTTATTACAGACAAGATCAAGACTCCAATTAAACCAAAGTCTACTTGATTCAGTGACTAGGTCAACCTCCATATAATGAATTACCAGAATAATTCAAGACTAAATCATGTAAATTATGGGGACAATAGGGACTGCATGAGCTCTAAATTGAAAGAAGCATAAATGCTGTAATTATATGACAAAATGTTGTTGAAGGCCACCTTTGAACTTCACCTCCAGCACCTCCTTCTCATTATCAATGATGTCACCGTTTGGGTTGAAGGTGTGGCAGGGGCAGTGCACGCTGATTTCCAAGCCCATGTTAGTTCCTGATGACAAACGAGACCACAAAAACAAAAAGAAAAGAAAAGTTGTTTCTCAGTTCAAATGTCTGAATCAACGTTAGGATCTGTGATAGTTTTGGGGCAATAACGACAGTTATGACAGTGACCTCAGTCTCACCTCTGTTCATCAGCCACTCCCTCACAGTGTCGGTCACGTCGAAGGTGATCCACTCTGGAGTTCCTCTGGTCAGCACGTTCTTAGCCGCAATGTAGCGCTGCTTTGTGATGTGTTCGTTTGGCTTCACGATCTGTAAGGCCGTAATAAATTACATTACATATAATAATAATATACGTATAATAATAATAGTACACTACATCTTACGTGTAGACACCAGACGGATTATATAAAGGGGGGAAAAATAATATAAAACAAAATAACAAACGGTGCTAATGGCTTAAGACTGTGTTTATGGCACCGCGATGTCATATTAGGATTTTCCACAATTACCAGCTTAAAGGTCCGGTGTGTAACATTAAGGAGGGTTTATTGGCAGAAATTGAATATACTACCCACAAGTGCTGTGTGTTTGTATAATGTGGTAATATTATGGAATGTGAAGGCCACTTTTTTGTTACAATCTGCCCCATTGGATCACTTATTCTTACACACTGGACCTTTAACTTCAACGTCCAAGTCGTAATATGATTGGGAAAGTTATAATCAATAAGTGTGAGGCTAAAAGAACACTTGTGCAAAAACTACAGAATTGAACGTTTCTTTCAGTTTTCACTTTCAGCCACAGACATTTTTGTTCATCCTAAATATATGTATATAAAAAAAAATGTTTTTAGTTTCATAGCCTTCGCTTAAATAGAAACGCTGTGGTTGCCGCGTGTGTTCTGTTGGAAATCTATAACCTATAAAAGTAAATTACAAGTGCCGCTCTTGACCTGTGTCCGCAGCAAAACAGCTCAACAGATGCAGATTTGAACTTGCGATACACAAAAATGTGACCAAATATGAAAACGCAAGAATGTATTTATTAACCAGAAAAAATATCCCTCAGAAGTGAAATATAACAAGCAGCAGCAGCAGCACCATATTCACCCATGCTGCCAGTACTAAAGCACCATTTTATCTTTCACAGTGTGGTTTTTGGTGCATTTCACTTTCATACACTTCCATCCATCACTGAATGTGATACTCTTCTCTCTTGTTCTTCCAAAACATTTAAAAGCTGCACTAAAAAAGACTTTTTTCTTGAGTCGAATTAAGGCACCTGCCCGCTGCTGCTGCTGCTGCTGCTGCCCTGCATAACAATGACTGAGTGTGTGGTTGGGCAACACACTGGTGATGATTCAATGACATTTCAGTGGTGAGATTTCTCTCGTTTCAAATACACATTGTGTAAAAAGAATCACAATCATCCAAATAGAGAAACACTGCAGTGCTGCAAACATTCAGTGGCCCACAGTCTGCTCCTCAGAAGAGAAAATATGTTTCGATTCCAAAGAAAATATTTCTGATTTGGACATATTTTGAGAAAAGGACAGTTGAGATGCAAACATTATCAGTTGCGCCAACTTTGAATCGTAGCCCAGTCACAATATCTGTCACCCTTTATATTTGTATCTTTATATTCGATCTGGACTTGAAGATGTCGACACCAGTGCTTTAAAGAGTGGCTGGCACCTTTCAACACTCAGCAGACCAGAGCCCATTTTAATTAACTTTTGAGGACTGAATGGTAAAAACCATGATGGATGTGGCCTGCCAGTGCTGCACTAACAGAAACCCTGTCCCACTTCATCTAACACTCTGCAGGCCTGTTGAACTTCTTTGGCTTTTGTCCTGGCTGTTACCCACGCCTCAAACCACAATCTGGTTGTCTTTGGCTCTTTTTGTCTATTAGGGCCTGAACGGATTCTTGGCAGATTAGAATATAATAATAATTTTTTTTGCACAGAGAGATTACATCAATGCCTCGACCGCGAGTTTCGCCTTTGATCTATGTGTAAGGTTGAGAAAACTGTATCTTCACACACCTGGTAGAGCTCAATCCTCTGTTCATTCCTCTTGGCATTGAAGTTTGGCACCCGCAGAGCTCGAAACTCGGCTCTGAAAAGGTTGGTCGAGTTCCTTTCCATGGCAGAGACGTTGAAGCGGAAAACCTTGGAGGTGCTGCCTTTTAGGCAGTAGTGCACATCGTCTGGAACACAGAAAATACAAGTTCAGTGGCGAGAACAGGCAGAAAAAAACCCCCAAACGTCTTATCAGATCTGATGCAAAACCAACAGTGTATGTCGACAACTGCCACATCACAGATGCTCATGCATGTAATCTCCTCCATATCTCAGAGATTAAATTTAATGTTTCTCTGGTGTGAGCCATTTTTGCAGCTAACTATTTATTTCAAGGCCAGAAAGCACAAAAAAACGGCTAAATGGAAGTAGAAATCACACATCATTTACTTGATTTAGTGACTATTGTCACATCAGAATGTTTAATATGAAAAAAACAAAAGCTTTAGAGTCTCTTTATGGCCACATTTAGTGAGCCATGTATAATGAAAAATGTACATATTTGATATTTCATCTAATATTGTGCTGCAACAGCCCATTTATAGTCAGGTTCTAATCATTTTTTTTTTACTTCTCATCACTATTTTTTTTAAATCCCTGCTTCTTTGTCATTTATAATTACATTAATATCTGAGGTTCACATTAAAGGCTATGAATTAAATAGGGAAAAAAAAAAACATTATGATAGGACTTTAGAACAGATTATTGGGTAAAGTAAGGAGGACAAATCAAAGCCTTAACAATGAATTAATCAATTATGCTTAACCTTATGAAAAGTACAGCCATTTGACTTGAAAATTCACTCTAACAGTTACTGTGTTTGGGCTTCGGTCTTTTCAGTTATACCTTATTACACGGTGTTTCAGGCCATCTCCGTCACAACAAAATGTAGGTAATACTTCTATAATTTATGGCTAATTGAGGGAAACCGCACTGGTGTCACAATTTACTGTATCAAGGACGATAGAGGTATAGTGTAACATGTCAGTTATATTATAAACCTATAGTTGCACCTAAACCGTGGTTTACTGGGTCTTTAGTGACTGGCACTCAGTTCCTCAGCTCACAGTGGAATGATTAGTGCTGTTGCCCGCCTTATCAGAATTCCTCTCTGTTTTTGTCTATATTTGGTGTAAATGAAAATGCTGGAGTTGAAATACCAATATTATTGAGCCCGAGTATGACATCATCTTCCTGGTCTCTGGGTATCAAAAAAAAAAACCTTCCATCCTCGGTCTCACTGATTGACTTTTTGGCCCCCAAACGCCTGCTGACCATGACGACTGCCCCACAGCCCGACCACTTGGTTGACATTTGCCAGACTGTACGTGCACCGCGCTATAAAAGGAAGTGTTTCTGATATTCTGATATCTCAGTGCAGTAATTCGCTAGTCTCCCGTCAGCTTTCTGCTTCATTTGCACCTGTCACGGGTTTGTGTTTTCACAGCGCTGCCTCACATCCACCAATAAGACCGATGGTTTCTGAGACACGAAGAAAAGTTGAGTTTGTGGTGTGAGTGTGTGTCTCGGGGGGGAAATAATACACAAAGCCTACACTCTACCTCTGCTATATCACAAAGAAGTAACAACCCAAGGTGTCTGTAACCCAATGTTTGTATTGTAATTTTCTACAACACAATAGGGCATGGTTGGGTCCTCAAATGATTTTGATTTTTTTTAACCTCTAATTGCATATATTACACTTACACTAAAATTCCTACCAAGCTTAGCTTAAATAAAATGAAGTAGTTCCCTTTTGGGCATCTTGGAAGAATGAAATATATACTACCCATCAATGTGTTTAAAACCTGATGCAGAAACAAACAAAGAATGAAGAGGAAACGGCAGAGAAAGTGGAGAAAGGTCACCATAGTTCCCTGAAGTTAGCCTGCAGTCTCACCAGTAGATGTCACTAATTCTTATACACTGGACTTTCTTTTTTGTAAGTGAATCATCTCGTGTAAACACACTTGTCATCAGTCTAGTTCCCTTTTCACACGTGCAGCATAAAACCTGACATTTTCTGACTCAACCTTGGTCCACCTCCTGGAAATACTAGGTTTGGCATAAACAAGAGCGAGTGTGCGAGGGGAGCTTGAAGAGGAGGCACAACCGAAACACCACCAGCATTCACTCACTGTGCATTTCTTACACAATAAGATGCTCTATTCTCACAATTGCTCAATCCGACATAACACAGACTTTGTACCGGGTAGCTGGTGGCATAGAGTCTGTTTAATGTCGGGTTCGACTAATCCAGACATTAGTGTTCACACATCATCCTGCTCTATTGGGTAATATCCATAAGGTTTGAGGGCCTGTGTGTGCAACAAAGGAAGCAGCAACAAAGGAAGCTCTACTACATATAACAATGTAGTTATTCACACAAATCACAATATTTCATTCATTTACTCATTACATTTTGAGTCAATCTCTCAGATTACCTTTGTTTACTGCCATTTAACTGATTAAGCCATTGCCAGAGTAGAGTTCAGGACAATTAATCTGTGTATGTACTTTAAAAAGCTACTGACCATTTGCATAACTCTTGTTATGACATCACATTTGATGCTTTACAAAATGCTTAATAGATGTGAAAAAGTAAAATAAGGTAATATTAGGTTGTGCCCATTTTATGTATCCATGTAGAAATGATGGCTAGGACACATGTCACTAATTTAATGTAACAGTTCAGCTCTGCTACAGTCTTTCTCTGCCATTTTCCCATTTAAGTTTCAAGTAATCAAGTCATTATTTGGTTCATAAAATGTTGAAAAACAATAATGTTGAATGTTTCAAATGATATTTGTTTTGTCCACAAACCAAAAAGGTAAAAATAAAACTTTCCCATTTAAGAAGCTGTTAAATCAGAACATTTGTTTTAGTTCTTTAAAAAACACTTAATCCATTATGAAAATAGTTGACGATGAATTTAGTTATCGATTACTAATAAGTGGTCTTCACTCACACACGCATGCATGTAATCTTACATGTTTGTACCGACACACACACACACTAGTGGCAACTACTACTCTGCCATTTTTTCAAGTCCATTATTTTGTGAGATTCAAAACAGATCATCGCTGAGGGGGAAAAATAAGGTCTTTTGAAAAACACCTGTTGATTTCAAAGGAGCTGTGATGCAATGGTCTTGGCTTGGCTCTCACACACTCACACACACACACACTTTTTACTTTGTTGTACTTTCTGAGTAATCCCGACTCCGTTGGACCACATGCTGTCAAAGTGTTGACACATGTCCCTCTGCACAGGTTTTCTGCTTCCACTTCATATAGCTTTTCAATCCACAGAGGGAAAAAGAAAGTCTCTGATGCAAATTATAGCAGAAAATGTATTTGCAACAAAATCATGGCACCATGAAATCATTTTGTCTTTATGGGGATGGACGCTGGCTCAGTTTCACACTCAATTTAGCAAAGTTAAACCTGAGCGCTGCAGTTAGTGATGTCATCCTCGTGGGCCACCCATGAGACATGCAGTGGGGTCACTTAGAGCTCTGTCTCTAATGAAGCATCTGTGGGCTTCAGGCGTCCCCACTCCTCCTGTAAAACCAGACTCTGTGGGAGATACAGGGATCCCCTAATTAGGCTAATGGGGAGGTCCTTCCATCATCTAACTTTTCCTGTCCACCTCTGCTAACTTTTCCTATACTCCTTCCCTTAAAGGCATCCCCCTCTGGCCTGCACGGGCAGATGTCCCTCTCATTTGGGCCTGACTGGAAAGGAAATGGGAACATCTGGGGGAGAGGGACAGGATCCACAGAGAAAAAGGGGGGGGGGGGGAGTGTGGAGTCAGGAGTCAGGAGTCAGGAGTAAGAGAAGGAGGAGGAGGAGGAGAGTGTCTTTCCTGGAACACTGGTACAGGGTTAAAACAGGTTGGCGAGTGTTACAGGAACAAAGCACATCCTCTCAGTGCACACACACACATCATGTTCAGTTCTCAGTTTAACAGAATGGGAAGTTGACGTCACAGTTTCTCAGAGAATGATGAAAGAAAGGAGACCCTTAAATTAAAAAGTATAATAATAATAAGGTATTTAAATTTGTAATGCTACATATATATTATACTATTTTGTAGAACCCCCAATAATTATTACTAAACCTGTGTTTTTTTTTTAATTGTCTAAAGTTATTCTTTATTGTGCAGCAGACCAACAGTTACTCAGCTACAAGCTACATGACATAGAAACCAAACCGCAGTCGTGAGTTTTGACGCGTCTGCCTCTCCAGTCGGTGCGTAATTACGCACAATGGATGCCCTGATTACTGACAATCAAGGCACAATAACGTGATAGAAAGTTGGCTGCTCGAGGAGCTGGGATACTTACTGCTCTCTGGCGTGACCATGTCGAATTTGTATATCTCTTTGGCATAGTACTCTGTCTCTGTGTTGTCCTGACCGCAGCTCTGCTGCCGGTCCCTCCCGAGCTGCTCCAGGAGCTCCTTGGTGCTGTTATACAATGCTTGGATTTGATAAGGGATTTTACTCGGTCCGAGGGAGTGTGGAGGATTCGTCAGTCGCAGTTTGCTCAGTATCTGACCTCGTATCGCCTCGACCCGCTTCCTTTTGACGTGGTCGATGTCCACTGTGGCACAAGTTGACAGGCAGGAGCTCAGAGTTGCGCAGTTGAGGAGGAGGACGAACAGTAAAGCTTTGCCCAAATGCATCTTTCTCTCCGCATTTGGTTCGGGTTAGAGTTCGGCAGAAAGGTGCAGACTCGGCTTGATGTCACTTTGCCTGCAGTTTCAGCTGATTTGGCTTTTTCGGAGCTGTTGATGAGGGGGTGGTGGGGGGGGGGGGACTCCTCACTTCATTCGTTTTCTCTTGGCAGTCCCTGTTACTGTCAGCAGAAATCCAAGTGTGTTTTCGCCCATTAGACATGAACCAATTCAGAGTCCCGAGCAGAAGAAACTCTCCCACATATATGAAAAGTATCCAGCACAAATGTCACTGTGGCGAGAAGCGGACTTGTCTTTTGCATTCTTGTGCGCAGTCCTGTGGGTTCGCGCTCGTCCCGCAGTTTGACGCGTCTCTCCTCGCTTTCCTTCACATTAAAAACCTCCAGCCTCTTTAATTGAGTTGTCTGCGCGTGAGGATGCGGACCGCAGGCTGTCAGGTTCACGAGGTATATACGACTTTGAGCGCTCGCTGTGGCCTCGCGGGCGTTTTATACCAGTTTAGTTTCTGACGTTTGATGGAGGAGGGACCGCAGCGCGAGACCGGGGAGAGACCGGATCATCATCATCATCATCATCATCGTCAGCGCTCACTGCGATACACCAGACATAAACTCTCACCAGACTAATGAATATGTAAAAGAGGCTACTGTTTAACTTTCTGACCACTCTTTTCACCACGTGCTTTTATGTGAAGTTGGAAAGTTACAGGTTTATTATTAAGGCCAATATTTCTCTCTTATAATAAAACACTCTTTCATTGTTTTGTTTTTTAATCATAATGTTTAAATTAGTACAGTCAGTGTAGATCTTTTTCAGGTCTCCGCTGTTTCATTATGCAGGTTTGGTTGTAGTCTGGGTCGTCCGCCCTCTAGTGGCCAGCTGCGGTACTCCCAGTAATCGACTTAATCTGATCTAATCCAAGAAATTCTTTTTCTTTTATTTAGATTACTGTCATGTCCGATGCAAAGTGCATTCATATTAAATATGCATGTGATAATCAAGCTTTTTATTCTATATAGCTTCAAACTTCAGTCTATTAAATTAAATGAAGGTGTCTGGATCAAGATTCTGCCTCTGCCGCCGTCTCTTGTTCGTTCACGTTTCCTTTTCCTCACCGACTCCTTTTCAAAGGCAGTTTCTTCCAAAGAAATTACGACAGAACATTAGCATCTTTGTGGACAACGATCAAAGGCTTTTATAGTGTACAGTTACGTCCCAAAGTGGGAATTATGCCCCTTTGTGTCTGGGTGTTTTCTTGGCCATGTGTCTGTCTTTCTATTTCTGTTGCAGTGTAATTTAAAAGTAAAAGACTTTTGAGTTTTGTTTAAACTTCCAGGGATGTAAATTATGGCTAAAGGGAGAAATGTTTAGATTCTGGTGGTGATGTGGATCTGGAAAACTGAGAGGCCATTGTGGAGGTTTGTGCTTTCTCTGAGTGTTTTCTCTAGTTCTCTTGGAAAAATTAAAACTTGACAAACACAAAGTCTAATCTAAGGGAAATATTTGGCCACCCTGACTTAAATTCAATGTTTCTCTAAAGTTACTTAAGTTGTAAGCAACCATACATCAAACAATTTATGGGGCTTTGTAGACATAGACTTTTCCATAATTATGATTTGATATAATTCACTTTGTGTCTTCTCTTGGACATGGATGGAGTGTCCTCACAAAGACCCACACTCTAGAGGACAACTGCTGTTGTCAGTTGCTGAACTCCGATTACACAAATCCTTTCAGACTTTACATTCTGGCCATGTGGTCTCGCGTCACAGTTCAAAAGAGGCGACTCTTCCTCAGTTTCCAGGCAGATTTTCCCATGCCCTCTGCAAACCGCCATCCACACAGGATTCATTTTTCTACTCTGATGTCGGACGGTTTATTCGCAGGCCCTTAAGTTGTTTTATCTTTTGCCGCACCACCGTCTGGTTTTATCTCTGTTCCTCGAGCTTATCCACATTTCTCAGACCCACTTTAGGTCAAAGTTCACTCCACCACTGGAGGTCCGAACCCAGACATGGGGTCTGGTATTTCACTATGTTTCTCCTGCTTCTATGTTCATCGTAGGAATGAACTTTATAAAATGTCCAAACTTGGTAAATATTTAACTTTGCATCACATATCAAAGTTCCCGTGGAGATTAACACAGTCGAGTTTTACATTATTGTACAATTTCTATTATGTTGTCTTTTATTGTCAAATGTTGCCGAAAGATTGTGGTTTCTTTTATGGGGCTTTTAAGAATGTCCGATTTCTTTTGTTTCGTTTGCAGTTGCATAAATATGAACTTGAATCGCTCGTTTGTGGCCTCACGCACTATAAATATCAGTTGCAATAAAGCTCCATTGTGCTGTTTAAACAGGCACACAATAAATGCCCTGTTTTGTTTGTTGATGATGATTACGCTCCATAGTATCTGTTTTCTTTGATACTTTGGTCGCAGGAACAGTTTTGCTTTTCTCTTTTTGGAGATTGGTTTCCAGTAATGTCGCTCCAGGCTCTGGCTGAAATGTCTTCATTCATAAGTTTGGTTTCGTGATTTATGCGGAATCCGAAACCCAAAATGGACCAAAATGGTTGTTTGGGGGCTTTTTGTGATCTGAGAATGGGCAGGGATCGAGATTTCTTCATCGACTTTGTCGGACTATTTTAGGACAAACATCCAGGTCCCTGGTATCCATCAGCCACTTTCCCACAGTCCTCGGTTCTCTTGCGTTGCTCAAGGCTTATCTTGTTTTTGAGTTGTCATAGTTTAGGAACATGGTAGCACGAAGTTAATGTCATTTGTGTGTGATTAAGTATCGTGTTTTTGTCCTTTTAGGATGGTCTTTCATTTTCTACTGTTGGTGGCACATTCCAGTGGAAACTAGAGATGTCAAACAAAACAACAATCAAAGATTCTAAATGGATTCAAACGGTTTAGAATAGACCTGCACTCTTGCAGCATAGTAGCAAACAAAGGCCCTTGGCTCTGGTATATATCCACACTTTTTCAGGTTATACCCAGGATATTTGTGCAAGTTCAGCTTAAATGTAAAAAACATTTTCTGGCATTTGCTCGTGTTTGTGTTGCCCTTTCCGAAATGTGAAAGCTACCAGAGTAGACCCTGAAATTAGCAGCTCGAATCTGAATTTAATAGAATCGTGAGATTCACAACACTAGTGAATACCTCCACCTTTGTCGATTTTTGTTATTTATATACTATATATATATATATATATATATATATATATGTATGTATGTATGTATGTATGTATATATATATATATATATATATATATATATATACATACATATATATGTGTATGTATATATATATATGTATATGTATATATGTATATATGTGTATATATGTATATGTTAGAGCTGAAACAATTAATCGATTAATTGATTATTAATGGATTATGGATTATTAATTAATCAGCAACTATTTTGATAATCGATTAATCGGTTTGAAGCTTTTTTCATGATTAAAACAAGATTTTCGATTGTTTAAGCTTTTAAATGTGGGTAATTTCTTCATTTCTTTGCTCTGGATAACAGAGAAATCATTAATAGTTAATCATTTTGGTTTGTGGACAAAACAATACATTTGAGATCATCATCATTTCCAGGTTTGACGAACACCGATCAACATTTTTTAAGTTTTCCTGATATTTTACTGACCAAGCGATTCATCGAGAAAATAATCGACAGATTAACCGATTATGAAAATAATCATTAGTTGTAGCTCTAATATATATATATATATATATATATATATATATATGTATATATATATAAAAGTGTTGACATGTATGTACATCTGCAGTGTTGGAGTATCTGTCCCAACGTTTGGCTCTTCCTGTAATGTTGGCAGTTCTCCACTAAGCCAGCAGGTGATGCTGCATAACAAACAATGTCTACTGTCTCTCTGTACACAGACATGAGCGCAGAGACAATTAACATTTCAAGCAGCTATTTATACTTGCAAAAAAAAATGTCCTGCATTCAACAACCCCAAAAATGTGGGGTGAACTTTAAAAAGTTGTTGTTTTTGTGAGTGTGAAGGTTACATTTATTAAGACGATAATTTCTTAAAAAATAAGTGAGTTAAGCCGTCATGTAATGTTCAAATAAAGCGGTTCACGTGTGAATGTGCATCTGTTGTCTCTCCACTCTTGTCAAAGATGAAGGAAGAGTTGTACATTAATAAATACCAGCCGCACTTTGAGGTTGAGCGTGCACAGTATTTCCGTTTGTCTTATCACCGCTGTGTGTGTGTGTGTGGAGAGATGCTGTAATGGGTTTGGTGTCTTCATCCAGAGGCCATGAACGCACCATCAGCGGGACCCTGACACACACATACACTGTAGCAGCCGAAACTGTCTGGGGATTCCTAGACATGATCCCAGACATCACCATCAGAGTTCACTTTTACTCCAAAAGTCCTCCAGTGATTACCTCACTGCTGGGTCAGGTTTTAGTGAGTCACTCTCCGGCAATCTCCCCGTCTAGTGCAACACACAGCAAAGGAATGCAGCTGCAGCTCCGAAGGATGAAAACAAAAAACACATGGTGGTGGCGGTATGGAGAAAAATGTCCTCTTTTTTCCCTGTAATGTAGGTTGGATTCCTGCTGACTGGACTCGTCTGTGGAATCACACGTGTCCTTGTGTGTAGCCGTCGGATGATTGCAGACTGTTGTGTTTATAGAACATAAAACACTTATTTTTTTTTTTTTTTGGGGGGGTTTTCAGATTTTATCATGGTTCCATAGAGGAGAAAGACTTAACCGTCTGCCACAATAAACACACTTACAGACAGTCAGGCTGCGTAAGACTGGCTAGACGGAGTCAGACAAACCCCAAATACTAATCAGCATCCTCCCAGAATTCCCTACTACAGCTCCGTGAAGTCTGCTTTGTCTGGGGGTAACAAGCCTATGAGTCATTCTTTGGGAGTCACTTGGACAGGAATGCTAACAGGAGACCCCTAAAACCCACAGCAGCGGAGACAATGATGTATATGTCATAGCAGCACAACTCCAATGACTCATTTGATTGCTCCGACATCTGTGTTAGTCATCACTTTTCTTTTCTTAATACATGTACATAGGAAAGGAGTACCGCGCTGGCTAGACGGTGACTGAAAGTGAGGTCACGTGGCATCAGGAAAACTCATGTTTGTTGTGTCTGAGAATGATGTCCTTATCTTGCTCCTGTCCTAAATCTAATACTGTGCCGGCGTCGGCTCCAAAATGAGTCAGAATATTAACTCTGGAAATATTTTCAATATAGTGCACTCACAAGTGTGTCCAGGTTTGCTTTAAGTCCATTCTTTTACATGCTCGGGATTCTGTTCTCTAAATTTTGCCACACCATTTGATTTCACGTGGATCTTTGTTACAACAACACACCAGTGCAGGCTTCGTTTGCTCTAATGTAAACACTGTGTGGTTGCTAAATGTTTTTTATCCTATAAAACAGTACTAGGCCACTGAGCCTCCTGTGATATTTAAAAGTCAAGACTTCAAAACGACTTAAGTTTTCTTTCACACTGTGCCTAAGGTATAGGTTTTTCAATTAACTGATTATCAGTAAGTCAACAATTTTGATAATCAATTATTTGGTTAAAGAGTTTTTTTTAAAATAATTTAAACAAAATGAATTGAATAATTTTTGCTTTGTGGACTAAACAAGACATCTGAGAACATCATCATTTCCAGGTTTGAAAAAAAAAAAAACAATCAACATTTTCTGACCTTTTATGAACCAAACAAGACAAGTACTTTAGATTAATCAAGAAAATAATCAACAAGTAAATCAGTTATGAAAATACTGGTTAGTGACTTGTCAAAATCAGAGCAGGAAACATTCAGATTGTGTGTGGCATTGAGAAACGGTCAGCTGTGTTTTGTGATGGTGTGACGGCTGAAAGAGGTGATATTTCATATATTATTATATCATCATACTCTTAGAATCTCATTGTGCCTCGTGCTGATTCAATATTAACCATTTCCCCCGGTAATCTCGCTTGTCCTGACGCTCGGAAGCGACACAAGTGCAGCCCCCCTCGCATGCTTTGTGAAATCAGCAGCAACATCACCAATTGTACCAATTGTATTTGTGTATTTTTAATATAAAGTTTATGTTCTTTGATCATATGTTTGGATGAAGCAATAAGAGAAGCTTTATAAGAGGAAAAGTCATTCATCTCTGTGTATGTGGCCTCTTTATATACAGTTGTGATTTGCTCATATTAAATTGAGTCAAAATATTGATTACTTCAGTTGTTTTTTAGGAACATTAATATTTTCTTTCAGTCACTTGTGTCATTTGTTGGTGTCCTACTTTGTTGTGGACTCGTAAGAAGGCATATAGAAGCAGACGGATGTCACAGAGGTGAAGACTGTTCACTTTACATCTGGCTCCATGGGGTTAGTGATCTGCTGAGTTAAGGCCTTTTGGAAAGCAGAGGACAAGGTGTCATTGGGTGACTTGGAATGAATATGAAATAGCAACACCCATGATGTTGACTCACCGTCGAGACAAATAGTGTTAAATCTTAAGCTAAACACACTTAGCATTTTTTGATTAGCACTCAGTGAGAGTAAGACAGCCGGGCTTGTTGTGATTACTAATCGCCTGAGTGTGTGTGAATGTTTAATGACAAGAGGCCCGACAGCGACGTGGTTATGATTCAGCTCCGTTTAATTATGTAACCAAAACCACAGTAACTTGACTTTCTGAATGTTTTCCTGCAGATAAACTAAAAGTTCACGATCACGCTCGCTGTTGTAATGCTGATCAGCTGAATCTAGGAATGCCAGGGAATGAGTCTTTCAGTCCCTCTCCAGCTCATCACTGCTCTTTGTATGGAATTTTAGAGAAAACCACATCAGGCCTTTTTCCATTTCCCTCCAAATTTAACTCTCCTCGCCCCCGCCTCTGTATTCCCGTAAGTGCTGCAAGTTGGGTAATGAGGAAATTGGCTTTTGGAATCGCGGCAGCATTGGCACGCGTGGCAGAGAAGAGTGTCAAAATAACAGAGGAAACAAAAAAGGAACTTTACTGGAAAGTGTCCAATTAAAAACAGACATTGGACGGTAGATATGTAAGGCCACAGGTTAATGTCTGTTCTCTGGTTTGGACAAGAACGATGATAGCGTGAAAATCCTCTAAGACAAAGACATAATGTAGGTTTGTGTGCACACAAGCACAATAGATGTATGTTGTTTTTTGTATTATTTCTGTCTTCTGTAACCCCTTACTCCAACTTTAACCTCACCTAAATGTCATTCTAAACCTAAAATCAAGTCTTAATCCTTAAAAAGCACCAACTTCCCTACAATTTGCACAGCCTAAATGAAGCGTTAACCCTAACCTTAACTAGTTAATGCCAAATCCTAACCTTAACCTAACGACTGTTCAAATCCTGGGCCTAAACTGAACCAGTTCCTCAGAAATGAGGATTGAGCGACCAGGTTTTTGGTCTCCATGAGGACTACTGGTCCTGACAAGGTCAGGATTTATGCCAGAAAAGATCCTGAAGAGGTAGCAAATACAAGTACACACACACACACACACACACCACTAGCCTCTGCATGCTGGCCTAGTGCTGGCCTCCTCATGCAGAGTCTAGACAGGAAGCTGGTCCATGCCAGATTAGGGATTTTATCCCTCGCACTATTATACACACACACGCGTGCACGCGCACACACACACACTGCTGACAGTCGTCTTTCAATGCGTCTGTATTGGGAGCATAGATGTATGTCAAAGGAGAAAAAAAATGGGAAAGTAAGGGATTAAGAGACAAAGACCTGTTGACAGATATCCGTGTCATTGTAGATTTGTGCATTTGTCCGCCCGTCTATTCTTTTTCTCTCGCACAAAATCAAACGCAACCACAAAGAAACACATCCTCCAAAAGAAAATCTCTATTACTCATTTTCCCTCAACTTTCCGTCCGCCGAACTGATGAGTCTGAGAAGCAGTGTGAAAAGTTCAACTTGTCCTTCCCAGGTACAGGGGCGCATCACATCCTGTAGTGCTTAGCTAAATTAAACCGAACCTCCCACTGTTCTCATCTGCTCACCTGTAGCCCCTGCCAGGCCTGGCCATGACCTTTGAACCCACACAGATGGGTCTGCATAATAAGACACAGACACACACGGCTAAGTGCCATCTTGGACATGTTTGATGGGTAGCTATACCAGACTAGGAAAATCTGAACACTGTATGTATTGGAATGCTAATGTGTTGACCTTTCTGAGCAGGTGAGCGTGCTTGTGTGTGTGTGTGTGTGTGTGTGTATTTCTCTGTATGGCTTTAACGGAGCTTTTAGATCTAAATACAGGCACGAGGACGAGTGTGAGCTCACTGTACACGATCTTTGTCCCTCTGTGTGTAGTTGGCCTGAGGCCAATGGCCCCTGTGCCCTGTGTATGGCAGGATGAGCTGTACTTTTCACTCTATAACAGTATGAATATGCATGGCCTCCTGGCTTTCTTTAGACAAGGCAATATAGACGCGGCGGACAGTAAAGGCTGCTGTAAAAACCTCCTCCAGAATGTTTAAATATAACATTTCTTGAAGGAATAGCTGGGTTTGATTTGAATGTTACGGTTGACCAAAATATCGATTTGATGACATAATCATCGTCCTTCCTCGAGCAATATGATAATCGATACTCCGGGGCAAATATAGATATTTTAATACGTAAATTAAAGTAAACAGTGCCCGCCAGTTTCACTCGCCGCGCTACTTGATGTCACCTCTTGGTGGCGCGGCCCAAATGAATGAGGGAAACTTTGGGAGGAAGTTACCTGGCCCGAAGAAGAGGGAGTTCACAGCGGGAGAATCTATGTTAAGAGATGCTCCATCCACGTTAAATACATAGACTTCATGCACTTTGTTTTTTTGTTGTGAATAAATAGGGAAATCCTGCACTTTTAACTCGTCAGGGACGTTTTGTTTCCTTCAGTCAGACAGATATCGTGATGTATCGCTATATATCCATATATTGATCATTACACAGTTGTTGTATCGTCGTGATATTATTGGTATCGTGGGCCATGTATTGTGTATCGTATCATATCATTAGATACCGCTAAGGTACGTCCCTTAATTGAAATAAGCAAATTTCCCATTATTTTTTTATTTATGTAGTCACCTTCTACTTCAAAACACGAACCACACTCTCTGTCCAGTGTCCAGCGTACATAAATCAAGACCCTTGCCTTAGAATAGAATATTAGAATAGAATTTTATTTAAATAGGGACAATAGCATTAATATAGTTCCAATACAAATAATGCAACTGCTGTGCTGTACGTAGAGTGTATAGCTATTGCTGTCCCGAGTTGGGCTTTTACATGAACATGAAGTATAATAACACATGACCAAACACGTAAAAGCTACACTTAAACACAGAACTACATGTTAAAATGGCATAACACATTAAAATGTAAAGGCATATACAGTTCATAACAACTACAAGTTAAACTACATTACACATAATAACAATTGTCCAAAGTGCAATACAGTATGAAAAGTGAAACTTGCTAAAACTACACTTGATAATACACTAAAAACACAACTTACAAGTCAGATAAACCTAATTGACCTAAAACAATGAATTGTTACAGCTCTGTTTTACGCTCTTACAATGACAGTATTTTACAGTTCTAGTTGCTCTATAGTCTATAGTCACCTCACTCCTAGTAGCCTATAGTTTAAATGTTACAAAAACATTTTAACATTTCAAAGCAACTATACATTACACAAACATACATATAGGTAGTGTAATTCATTTATGTCAGTCAACCCTCCTAAATGTTACACTGAATAACAAAAAAAAAATCCCATAAACTAATCCCTTTTAGTCTGTCAGTTCAGGTGCTGTGTGTTGCATTGCACCTCAAAACATCAAATATTTGCTCTTTACACAAACCAACAAAGGCACTTTTTCCATTTAATAAGTTTTAAAGTCCTTTTTTTTTTTTTTTTTTTTTAGATAGCAGAAGTCCTTCTGCTTGACACTGCCTGAATATATGAGCATATTTACACCTTGTCCTGGAGAATATATGACATATGTGCACTGGCCACTGCTGCATTAACAGTATATTTCATCCCCTTCTTGGTTCCGTCTGTGAAATGGTCCTCTTCATTTCCCACATGAGTGGTTTTCTTATCATCCGGACCCCCTCTCGCCTGCCCCACCGGCTGAGTTAAAGCCGATAAAACACCCAAATATTCTGTTAAACATGGGCGGCCTCTGCCACGTGGCCGCTCCTTGCAATGCCTCTTGGGTAATTATGGTAATAACTCAGCCGTCAGAGGCGAGGCCAGAGGCCCCGGGATGATGAGGTCAGAGCAGAGAGCCTGAGACGGGGAGGAACGGCGGTGGTGGAAGTGTGGCAGTGGGGTCAAGGTGAAGCGGGTGGGTCTCGCGCGCTGCCATCCCATAAACCCTTGCTGTCACATCAGAAGCTGTTGGATGTATGTGGACATTCCGTCTGATATGTCCTCCTGGACAATCAAGATGCTGATGAGCGATGATGACAAGTGTTTGAGTAGCCTGGTTATTTGTGTGGCCTGGGCTGAAAGCGGCGTGGTCAGGTGGTTTGGCTGGAAGGTCAGAATGTGCCACTGTCTGCCCACGTCAGTCTGTGTATAACTAGAGATTACTAGTCGTTTTACTGCCGTGGTAAATACCGATGTGTTTTTTTTTTTTTAAAGCAGAAAGAGCACTCCACCATGTTGTTGTTATTTATTTCTTTACCGAGGAAAATCGGAACACAGAGGAAGGCACAGGACAAAATGTCCCGGTGGAATCTGATCCATTACGGGTACATGTGGTCCCAGAGATGGAGACGTGCAGCATTACTTTCAGAAATTAAAACCGACTTCTTTGTATTCTCTGTATTGTCTGACTGCTCGCTCTGTGTGTGGACAGGAGGTAGACACGGAGCAGCCTCACTTTTTTTCGATTTTCTTTCTCTCTCTTTTTTTCTGCATCGAAACAAAACAACAAAAACATTTATATATTTATTTTTTTCATGTTTCTTTTTCACCTACCTATTTCCACCGCATTTAAATCCTCTCCAATGGATGTAACTGTTTTTACTTTATCCTTTTTCATATTATTATTATCACACTTTTTTTTGTTTAGTTTATTTAGTTCATTTCATTCACACAAAAAACAAACAAACAAAACATTTTATAAAAACACAAAATTGTCCAAGCCTTGAATGAAAAGGAGCTGAAAGATGAATAATCTTATTTACTCTGCCCCTTAATTCCAAGTAATCTATTCACATAGTATATAAAACATACATAATTACAATAATATACACAAAATAAAACAGGTAAATAAAATAGTCATAGTCCAACACAGCCACTCACTTTCCTGTTGTTAAGACAAACAAACAAATTACAAAACCTCAAATGAAAAAACAAACAAAAAGCAATTAACATTTGTTAATATGCAAGTTATTCAAATTTAACACATTACGTTGTATTTCCTTAACATACTAGTTTTAATAGAATTTTTAAATGTAATGTTTGATGTCGATTCTTTGGTTTCTTTGTTCAGGTAGATGGATTCCCTCGGTTCTTACTTACTGTCTCTTTTTTCAAATCGTTTCTGGATGTTGATCAGTAAGGTTTTTTTTTAATGAGCTATGCATTTGTTAAGCGTGACACAAGCTAACCCTCTTTCCCTCACTATCTTTCCATTCTTACCCCTGACTACATGTGTGAGCTTTGCTGAACACCGGGTCACATGCGTGTCACAAAGCCATCGCATCCTGTGCCCATTTTAAAGCGAGACTACTCTCCACTCCATCATTTTTTAGACATTTCAATGCGGAAACGTCCACATAGTATATCTTTAAACGTCGAAATGACAGCAAAATGCATGTGTAAGAGTTCGAGCCGCTGAAGCCAAGTTTATCTAAAACACCAGAATTGGTGTCGACGGGTGGAAAGTGTAATGTCATTCTAAACGGAAACCTCATCGCTGTGAAAGTGTATTTGTGTGTGTACGTGCTATGACAACGTGCATTTGTGTGTGTTGCACGTGTCGTCTGAGCCTTTCTTACATAACCTATATTTAGACTCAAAGTTATGCTAGACGAACAATGACAGAAATATAATATTCCCTCATATTCGGTCCAAATTCTGCTCGGGGGCAAACCACAGGAAAGTTTTACTATTCAATCAACATTTTGGCTGCTTTTGCATTTGTTCATTTCCTAAAACCTTAAAAATTTCCCCTCCTGTGCTACTCCTTCATCAAACCAAGCGAAGGCTTTGTCGAGGTCATTCCACTTCCTTTGTGTAAACTTTTAACGTAGAGAAAATTGCCATGACGTAAACTAACGTGTAATCATTTCCACTGACACACCAGCGTTTAATGTAAAAGTGATCACCAGGGTTATTATCACAGGCAGCAAGATGTTTGGGGGGGGGGGGGGGGGGTAATTCTGCACTGGGGGAAAGTGTGAGCAAACATAGAATAAAATAGATCTTTATTGTCGTTGCAACGCACACAATTGTACGGTGCAACGATACAAGTCCTTGTGACCAGATATTGGCAAGATAGACGCTGAGGAGAGAGGGTCCCCCCCGGACTGTCTGTGACCTCGTCCGCACTCTGGCCCGTCACCCTCGTTTTCCCTGTCTCTCTCAGCATCTCCTTCCACGGAGCCTCCGATGGTCTGGTTAGCTCTGTGGGGACACTGCCAAAGTCGCTGGCTGTTATTAAACATCACTTCCTGGCCAATGAATGCGACGCAATGAAGCGCCCCATAAAGCGAAAAGGAAGCGCTCCACTTAAAAGTATGAAAGTGTTGAAAAATGAGTGACATCTAAATGTAAACGAAGGACTCTCTCACTCACCCCTCTCTTGCCCCAAGCACCTCAGGACACTACTGTGGCTTTCAGATCCCAGACAGGATGCTGTGGTTCATCGGTTGTATCATAAATCTCTGCTTCAAAACGAGTTCCATTTGAAATCTTCGAGACTGGCAAAAAAAATTCAACCATTGGATGATACCAGCCGCTTTTTCACTATACAGTTCTAGCACAACTCAGCTCGACTCGACTCCAGTCGGTACCTGGCTTTTATTTTTAGTACCTGCTCTGGCCGATACTACAATGTGACAACGACAGACTGGCGGCCACTGATTGGTCAGGGAACACCGGAAGAGTCATGAGCGCGACGTCCGACACAGGGATCAAACCGGACAATGCCGAACTGTAGGTCCGTTAAAAAGACTTTAAAATCCTGCAAAGTAAGTCTCCAACATTTAGCAATGGAAACTTCTATAATCTCAATATTTCACAGAGGAGTCGTGAGGCGAATCACAACCCGGTCATACAGGAACTACTGAACTAATCTCAATCTACTGATTCAGTACACAGAAGAAAACAACTGCTTTGCTCATCACTAGTTTGCATGTTTGTGTCGTGTTTGGAAGTAATGGAAAACAACGTACCTCATACCAAACTGAGTCAAGAAGTGCTAGAACTGTGCCATTTGTCTACTCTCCTTTAAATGAGAACATCATTTACAAAGTTTACATCATGTGCTATTGAAGAAAACCTGAATCTAGCCATTAAAATAATTAACGTGTCTACTGATGTTATATAAATCTTCCCATAGACTTCCATTTAAACCATCTTCTTTGTGCAACCAGCAGAGTTGCCCCCTGGTGGCTATTCACTTATTTCTTACTTGCAGGTCGTTTTCAGCCACCAAACAAGAAGACTATGTCCACTTTTATACACGGTGCAAGATGGTAGTCTCCATGAAGCTTAATGCACATATATAAGGTTGATTCTATTTTATTCTTTTACTTTGAAGCAGTTATACACACATACTTATGCATCGTATAACCACTTTATTCCAATAAACCCTCCTAAACGTTGCGTCGGTGAAGTGTCATTCGTGCCTCCATAGTTCCATACTTCACTGTTTTGTCACTTCCATCCACCCTGCGCTTCACTGAGACCCCTGACCTGCGAACATCTATAAATATTTATTTGTGTCGACTTGTCTAAAAATAACTGTATTACAATAGAGTGTCCTGGAAGAGGTCCAGTGGCGTTGTGGCGATGAGCAGTAGTCAGCATTCAGAGTCCACAGGGCAGTGTCAGGAGGCAGACATATTGATGGCTTTGTGGTCAACAGGAAGAAGAAAAAAAAAGAAAGTTACTTCACCGGGGGATCCTTTGGGTCCAGGATGTATTTCTGTAACATGCCGACAGAAACAAGGTGCAGTTTGGCGTGATGTACGGCAGCTCTCCTCTACGGTGACATCAGTGAATACTATCACAGTGCAGAATTTATAATGAAAGCGCTTGATTCCAAGGTTAGAAATATTAAAATATCCGCTGTGGGTGAATGGATGTAGGACAGCCGTAGTCGTCGTGTGAAGTAACGCTAATTGTGATAAAAAAGAACAACAGAGAACAGTTAAAAACTTGTCCTTTTCTGCATGAAACAATTATGTAATAATGAAAAAATAATTCAGGATCCACAAAAATAAAACATGATCTTAGTCATTTAATCCTTATTGCACAAGTCTCATGGCTGTGGTAAACAATCATTAATCTACTGTCACGGATGGAAACTTGATATAAATAATAACACCACTATAAACAATGCGACCTGCTACTTCACAGCACGTCGATAAACTGTGTAGCTCCACTCTGCCGAACTCTGCCGTACTTGTTCAATTTGTATACCAATGTTTTACACAAAGGTTAAACGGCACTTTCACCCATTTTTTTTTAACCCCACTTGGTCAAATGAAGAATAAACTTCAAATCATTACGATGCTGCTGTTTGTTTAATTCACATTCTATGACAGAGTCAGGTTAAAGGGTTGGGTACATTAAAGGCAGTTACTCAAGTTACTCATAACACACAGTAAAGAGCAGTGTACGCCTTTTCTTTTCTTTGAAGGAAGTGTCTTTGACATCGACTTTTTTTGTTTCATTTGATGTATTTTTTTCCGATCCCAACTTCCTCTGTTGTTGTGGGAACGAGACATGTGTCTCAGATCCACTGTCTGATGATCGAATAACAACATGTATCTGTGAAAATTAGTAAAAAAAAATGTATATTTCTTGGTTGAAAGTGGCCCTTTAATATACGGATACGAGCAAATGTGGAATATAAAGAGTTGATGAGCAGTTGTTTGCTGCAGATGTCAGTTTAATAAAAAAACAAAACAACTGGTAGAGCAGCAGCTCAGACAGGAGCGCGGTCTGCACAGAGACAAGCAGATTGAAACTCAACTCTGCGGTGGATCATTTCATTGTGTTTGTATTGTCTTCATTCTTTGTGCCAGCACTTGTGTGCCAGTCAATATCAAACAGGCTGCCAGTCGGACTCAGTATGAGACACAAGTCTCTCGCCGCAACTTGTGCCTCTCCTCCCCAATCCCTCCTTCACCCCCAGAATGCAATAAATGTCCAGCCATCATTTATTTTAATTCACTCCCCTCTTGCACAGATGAAATGGATTCGTAACCTTGTAGGACAAGGACGTGCATGCCGTCTGCCGTCAGTTGCTGAGTTATTCTCTATTCTTCCTGCATAGAGACGGGGAGAGAGCGGGAGAATGAGGGAGAGCGAGAAAGAGGCCCAATGATGAAGAGAAATAGTCTGGCATGCAAATTGCCCGCTGCCATGTCCAATGAGGAGGCCTGCTGGAGATTGTCACCGTAGAAACTCAGGACAGGGTTAACGAGGCTGAGGGAGAGACAGAGCTTAGAAAGACAGCAACAGTGGAAGGGACGGAGGGAGGGATGGAGGGATGGAGGGAGGGGGAGGGAAAAAAAAGTCCGAAAAAACTCGTAGTGTGATTTATTTGCCAAATCAAGGCACGATGAGTGGATTATGGGATGCCTAATGAGAAAGAGTGTTTAGGGGATAGCTAATTGGACGTGACCAAGGAGGAGAATGCTAAAAGCAGGCAGAGATGGGTTTGGGTGGCGTATGTCATTCAGCTAATAGTAGTTTAACTTTGTAACGGAGTGAGGAAAGAAAGACGGAGAGAGCACAGGTGTTGACTGTTCTGGGCTGGCAGCTAATGTTTTTAATATTGATCGTCTGCTAATTATCTTTTATTATTATTGTTAAGCAATGGATTGCAAGATCCTTTCTTGGAGGCCGCTGTAATGTCTTCACTTTGTTTTCTTTGGTCTGCCTAAAACCTGAAAACAACAGTTTACCGTCACATGTGAATATTTTCAAATATTTTTTGTTTCCACATAACCGAAATTTTTGGCACCGCTTTATTCCTGTACCATGTTTTTATGGTAAATTTATATAGCACTTTTCTAGTCGTGGTGATCACTCAAAGCTGCTTTACACTACAGTTTTGGCCCTTCACCCATTCACTCACACGTTCATACAGTGCATTATCTGTCACTCATCTTCAATACCCATTTACACCCAGTCATCACGAGCAACACAGGGTTAAGTGTCTTGCCCAAGGACACATCGGCATGTAGACCAGCGGAGCCGGGAATCTAACCCACAAACACTCCGTCGCCCCGAACATGGGCATATTTGATTAAAAACGGAATTTGTATGCCTTATAATTTGCAATTTCTCTGTGTAGATCAGAACCAGAATTGTCCACAGGAATCAGACTGTGGGGCTTTTTTTTTTAAATCCATCTCGTCAGACTCACAGGTGTTCACGTTGAAAAACTGTGAGCAGATCGGCATCATTTACTGGTGCGTCCTTTTCCTGGAGACGCAGGCTGAGTGCGTTCATATATTCCCATTAGAAAAGTGATAAATAATAATGGTAATAATAATGATTTAATCTTGTCGTTGATAACTTTTTTGTGTGTGTGTGTGTGTGTGTTCTGAATTGTCTGTCTTTGAGGTCACAGTAACAGGAGAATTTTGAGGTAATGAAATGCTTCCTCTTTGACTGCACATCAAACAGCTTCCTCAGTTCCACTAGAGGGTAGTATTTAACTACAGGCAGCATTTCATATGTATCCATGCTGTGTTCATTGCTTGCATATTGCTCTGCACACTCTTGATTTTGCCTTTTACCAATAACTTGAATCATCTCCTGGATTTAAGGAGGATGCGTTCAAGGAGTTGCGGTGTAATTATTTACAGTATTTGGTGCACATGATTTTAATTGCGAGTAAAATTTCCTTGTTTCTGAACACAGCGGCTGCAGAACGATCTCCAGTGAAACATGTGCAGGTTTGTTGATGTTAATTCATGGTATCACCTTCAAAGCACCACCTGCTGAGCCCGCTGCATATTTTCCTCCCATTATCATAATGATTATAGTTTCATCGCATGACGTGAGTGTTTTTAATAGTTTCTGAATTTACATTTAAAATTGAGATTGACTTAATTGGAAGGAGCAATTTGTTGTTGTTGTTTTTCTTTTAGCCATAATGTGATTCTACTGTTGTCCCGTCATGTTTCTTAATGTTTCAAAGTAATACACACTTAAAAAATGAAATGGACAAAATGAAAGTAAATATTCAACATCTGCCTCGGGACATGTTTGATTGAATCAGCCTTTGTTTGCTCAGCACCATCCGTTTCTTTTCTTTCTTTTTTTACTTAATGCAGATCCTCTTAGTGATGACATTTCCTTTGTGCGACCACTGAAGTCCTTGGGAATGTTTGTGTTGCATCCATTTGATCGGCGCAGCGTCTCTCTCATTTCATGAGTGCAGCGGAATGCACATTTGAAATGGGTTAGGACACAAATGGGATTAATGCTTGCGAGACATCCCCCCCCCCCCCGAAAGCGTTTCCACCTGTAATGTTGTTTGCAGATGCACTAAATGAGACGTCTCAGCGGGAGCGAAAGCGTCTCTGTATGCAGAGCTAACTGAGGGAGAGAGACAGAGAGAGAGAGAGAGAGAGAGAGAGAGAGAGGCCTGCGCTGGGTCACACTGTGACCCTCCTGATTCAGCTGCAGCTCTAGCATATAGGCAAAGAGAGACAACATGGGGGAATGTGATTACACAGCTGCATAATGTAAAGGGAATCTCATTTGTTGTGTTGGCTGTTTGATTGTTCCTCTCTGCACTGGCAAATTCAGGGGGAAATACACTGCAGATGTGTGGACCAGAGAGAACAGTCGCCGTTACCGCCTCATCTCAGGAGGTGAGGTTTAACTTTGAAAACCTTAAACTTGTGGACAGTAAAAGATCATTTTGGATCAAATCTAAACCATTTTTACCATGTGTACCTTTGTTTTGTGCTTGAAAACACCTGAATGGAAAAGTCTTCAAATGTCACAGTGGTAAGAGTTAGTAGCTTAAGTTGGAAAAGTTGAAGAATTGCTAAAAGGCAGATGGGAATGGATGCAATAGAGATGGTTTTAGCTAACAAATAGGAAGTTTATGAACCACGTGCCTGAACCATGACTCCCACACCTGCATTTTCCTCTACTGGAAAAATAGAATAGAAAGCAGAAATTACTATAATAACAAATGTAAGAATAAATTAAACTAAACCTCACGCCTCGTCATCCTTCTTTGGTGACAGACTTAAGACAGACTCTAAGTAAACTACCTCCGTATTTTCACTCTACAAAAACAGAAAATACACCGAAATACACCCTTTTTCTTTGAAAGCTTGGTTACATTTTGCAATAAATCTTCATGGTAACCCGACCACAGGCGTACAGCATGAACCTCCACGTGTGACTGGATCCTGCAGCACCAAAATAAACTCTGAAAAAAAAAAAAACCTGTATTCAGCACCGAATGTGGTCACAATGCAGGATTATGACGCAAGGGGGGTCTATTCAAGGAAGCGACTTTTCCTAACCAAGATGAATGAGTGATATCGAGCTCCAGCATGACAAACGAGGGTTGAAGTGTCGCAAGTGTTTTATGACAGCCCCCTCGGGTCCTCGTCTCCGATAACCCCTGACCCCTCGACCTTTTTAAACCACAAGGGTGATTAAAAGTGACCGGCCAATGGAGTAACGGCTATACTATGGCCATTAGAGCACTGTCTCAACATCCTCACACTGCGGTGGGAAAGGTCTCCATGACTTCATGGAGGATCACTGGAAACGAAGGAATTAGCGAAAGTTTAAAAATATATGCATACAATTGATACAGTTAACATCATAAAGTGATGTGCATGTTACATGTTTGCAGATGATAAGTAGACGAATTTGTTATGTCTGTGGATCTGGGGCTTTAAAGGCAGAGTGCCCTGTACAGTAATAGCCAATGATTGTAAATAAATGTAATTGTGCTCTGTTTTTCCTGTAATTAAAGTCAATAATGTAATAATTGACTGCTCAACCAATATTGTAATGACCTTTTATCCATAAAACTACTTTATTGTCTGGGTATAAAAGAAAACCCACTAAAATGAAATTACTTTAGACAATAATGGAATGGAATAATATACTTATTTCACTATTAATGTCTTTTAAGCTGACTAAAACCTGTCCTAAAAGACACATTTGGACAAACAGAACAACCCTAACAACAAATTCAATTATTATCCCTAAACCAGTTCTTCAGAACAGCAGTTAGCACCCCCAGTGTTTCATCACTGCCGTCATCTGGATTTAATCATTCTTTACCTCTTCTCTTTACTCCGTCATGTCAACATCGTTTCTTCTTTGATGTTTTACGGCTGTTTATGGTACTTGATGGTTAAATATTATCCAGCTCCGCCTTCTACTCCTTCACCATTTGAGTACCAAACCTGATTCCTGGAAGCTCACACAGAAATGCACTACACTAAGTCTGAATTCCTGCCCAAGCTATTATTATAAAAAAC
The DNA here is from genome assembly GCF_958295425.1 of Solea solea. NCBI lineage: Eukaryota > Metazoa > Chordata > Actinopteri > Pleuronectiformes > Soleidae > Solea > Solea solea. Next base: position 10,711,444 of record NC_081150.1, read on the forward strand.
AGTCCTGAAATAATGTGGTATCGGTTTGGTTCATGTGTAAAAAGATGTATTTAATAATCCCAAACGGAGCATGATTGCTGGGTTTGCGCTCACTCCCGCAGCCGTCAGAGTCATCACATAGTGTCTGTTGTTGCCGTGTTCACTGGTCAGCAGAGTGATGAGCAAAGGTCTCACTCGCTGCTCATCTGCCACCGCTGTCATGTAAGCGACTCTGATATCTGTTCCCCCATGAGACGCGCAACTGTGTGACACTGGTATTTTTCACCGCACCTTCTGGTCGTTAGAACCCACGAGCCGGTCGGCAGCTTATTGAACACCGTTGTCGAGGTGAAAAAGAGCAGTTGACAGAACTGGAGCAGAGGCGACTTGATTGCTTTCCTAACCTTTGGGTACGATTGTCAGATGCATTTAAATGTGGCGCGATCGGAGAGATAACCAGTGGCTTTTGCGTTCGCCGTTCGATTAGTTGTTTGTCCACTGACGGGATGAATTTTGTGGGCCAGGACCGGGTACTTGATTTACACGTGTGTGTGTGTGTGTGTGTAACTGGCTACTGCAGATGTACATCATTTTCCGTAACCATTGCAGTCTGAGATTAGTGCGGGGTCCCAGGGGTCTCACTCGTCACTCCATTTCCTAAATTGACAGCTGGAGAAACTCTATTCCACCGGACGTGATAAATGACGCGAGGCGTCAGAGGAGCATGTCGCAGAAGAGAGAAAGGAGTGATAAATGGAGGAGGTTGGGAGGAATCAGGGCAGATGAAAGTTGTTGGGCAGTGAGAAATGACTGACAGCTCATTATGAAAATCCGAGAAGGGAGTCCAACTTGTTTGGCCCAAAACCTTTTCTTGCTATTTGCTTTTTCTCAATTACCCCGAATAAAGACGTAGATGTCCGCTAAGCCTTTAATACTCAGTGACTGTGATACACAGTTGTATATTTTTTTGTGTCTCTTTTAGCCACTTAATGTGCTACAGTTTCACATCTATTTAGAGGATACGCAGCTCTGTTTTCTATCACACATCATCACGTCCATTCACACGCTGCCAGCACAACCACCAGGAGCAATTTGGTGTGAAGTTTTCTTGCCTAAGGACACTTTGGCAAGCGAACCGGAGAGCAGCCGGGGTTCAAACCGTAAACTCTCCGGTTCGGAGGCGACCCGACGTTTTCCACAGACACCCTGAACAAGTGATTATAGTGTTCATCGCTCATTTCAGGACGTTTAAGCCAAAACCTTTCAACCAAATGTAATCCTAACTGAATGTGTAGCTCCATGGTTCTCAAACTGTGGTATGTGAGCTTCCTCTGGTGGTACTTGGCATTTGAAATACTACTACTGTTTATACCAGGGTATGTATATATAATACAATAATAATTAGAGCCACCTTATCTCTTGCTCCGTCTTCATCTGATTTCACTATACGAGTGTGTGAGGAAGAGGAGCATGGTGAGAGAGTAAATGATCTTATTGGAAATAGATCTGCCTCCTGTGAAGGGTCTGACTTTGCTCAACCTAGTTCCACTACTGTATTTTAACGTTGGTGATAAGGGTGTTACATTGAGAGCTCAGTGTTTTCCTCAGGTGGTACTTGGTATAAAAAGTGAGCTCCCTTTTGTTCTAGACAAAAGCAGAGGTGGAAAATAACCAGTTATATTTACTTGTGTTTCTGTAATTCAGACGTTTTTTTCTTTAATGAGTTTTTACTCCAGTTTTGTTTCAATTGCATCCATCACAAAGTAAAAAAATAAATATATAAAATAGTGTTCTCCTGTGTGGACCACAGAGAATCATGAGCTGCTCTTCCTCCAGACCGAGAGCTCTGGTCAGAGAGAACACTGTATCCAACTCAAACCACGGTCTCTGATCACAGGCATGTGCAGCAGTGGAAATGAGCCTTAATACACAGATTTATAAGATAAAGAAAGACCTGCAAACATAACCCCAAACTTATCACCCATCATAATCACTGTACTTTTGGTTTTTGGTGACTTGTTCAACAAGTTTCCACCTTTTCAAATTCCTCTCAAATCTCTTTTTAACGACAGATGGTTTTGCACTGAGCGTACGGTACAGTAGGTGACATTTTTAGTTAGGTTTTCCTTTATTCTCTACAGCATGAGTCCTTTGTCGTATACATTTATAGCATATACACAGATGTAAGACGCCCACGAGGACATTGCAAAGCTCAAACAAACCCCCGAGATTGCGAGTTGGCATTGCTTTATTGGGTATTTTCCCCCAGTACTCGTACTAGCTTCTTGCAACCCCACTCAATTTAGTTGTTTTAGCCCCCGATGGCCCGTGTTGCTGATTTTGAATAAGTGCTCAGGGCAAGAGGGGTCAGCTGCAATTTCAGCCGTTGCTAAACTGGTCTATTCTAATGGTGGATCTGAGGTGACTTTGACTTTTGATTAATGACAGTTCTCCAAAGGACATATCACCAGGCAAACTTTAAACGGCATGAAAATCCCTTCCAGAAGAAGAAGAAGAAGAAGAAGAAGAAAACATCTATATCTCTGTGCATACAGAATTCACAACTGACTGACTGCATTCAGTGTGAAATAATACCCAGGTGCCGTTACAGCAGGAAAACACTGAAAGTGTTTGTTATTAAAATATTTGTACTTCTCAGGCCCCAAAGGCCCCCTATGCCTTTTCTCACTTATGCATATTTCCATTATAGTGACATCAAGCAAACAGAGAAACGCTGCTGCTGCCGCTGCCGCTGCTGCTGCTGCTGCCGCCGCTGCTGCTGCTGCTGCTGCTGCTGCCTCTCTGCTGTTCTCTCTGCTTCTCTCATGAGTGTTTCTCTCACAGGCTTGAAAAACAGCAGCCCCAGGGAGTATTCATATCCCATGAGCCCTTGGGGCAGAAGGCCCGGGGACATGCTATGGGGATGAATTGAGGGATTTTTTTGGGGGGGGGGGGAGGAGAGAGCTGCACATCTCAATATGAATACTATAGATAAATGTAAAGCAGATTGTGTTTAAATAGAATTGGCAGCACATTTGGGATTTTAACAAAGAGATATAGAGATAATGAGGAGATGAAAAGCGGGAGCCAGTTCAACTTTTATAGAAATACAAAGACGACTAACGGATGAGTGAGGGGAGTTTTTCTGTTAGTTTGACGGATGCAGATACATTTTTATAAAAGCTGTTTACATCATTTGACTATTCTGTCCTCGCTGAAACCACTGGCAAAACATTCAACCCTCTTCAAATAAAAAAGATCAATCTCTTCTTTTCACTTTTAATGGTGATAGGAAACCACACATACTTTCACAATTACCTTCAACGACAAATTATTATTTTGTCTCTGCTGCTACGTGTTGTCAGTGTCCCCCCCCTTTTCAAGCCAGTGCTTCTGCTTTACTTCTTGTTGTGCAAATATCGAGTTTACCGTTCAATTAGGCCGCATATCAGCATTGATCTACTGATTCAGTTCATTTCAGCTCATTTTGATTCAATTCATGGACACTCACAATTCATCCGGGGAACTTTGGACCGTCTGAGCTTCTACACACAGCATATATATATAAGCCTTTGCACATACAGTACATCATAGACTGTATATACAAATGGATGTAGACTTTCAGTTAAAAAAATTAAGCCTAGAAGTAAAAGGAAAAAGAAATTGACCTACAATACCTCTCACTTTTATAGCGTCGAGGAGTGGTTTTCAGCTCTTCTTCAATGGAACATGATGACAGTTTTGTAAATGATGTTCCCATTTAGTGGTAAAAAGATGATAAATCACGACACACATGAGAGGGCACTGCTGTGATTGACAGCTGGTGTCGTCCAATAGTTTTGCTCATTTTGTGTTTCAAAAAACGAACATGGCTGCAGCCAAATCACGGACCTTAAGGCTGCACGATGAGTTAATTTTGCACGGCCCATGCCATAGGTGCATATTGTGTGCATGTCCTTATGTGCATTTGACGTTGTGCAGTGTATGTTTGAGAAATGTGTATGCAAATATGTATGCATGTGCACATAAGTACATGTATGCATGTATGTATGTGGAGGAGCATATGTAGCACAGGACTTGTTGTGATGAGAGACACCACAGCCTGTACCTTTTATTGATGATTCACTTGATTCAAAGTAAGAAAAACCTTCTCGTGCAGTAGCAACATGGTGATAGTAGGGTAATATTTGTGGAGTAGGGAGCTTATATTGTGGTAATACGACATTAATATGTTATTTCCAAGGTAATAGTTTGGTAATGACAGTTACTATAGGCTGCCATCAGTGCAATAAGCAAATATTAATTTTGCTTATTTCCTTCGCACAATTTCAATTGTTATTAACAAGCTATTACATGGTTATTACCATAGATTATTCTATTATGTGCTCATTACAAATCACTGTTGTGTTATCAAAAAAAACTTAACTCAGGGAACCTTCATCTGACAAAGACAACAGGATATTTGAAGCCCAGTTGAATTGTGTGCATGCTGTACTGGCTGTGTGTTGTTTGTGATGCAGACCAGGAGCTCTACCAGAAGTCAGACTGTTGGATTGTGGGACAAAGGTCTTTGTGTCTTTACTCTGCTGTATGATCTTATTATCTGTCAGCCAATTTAACAGAGAGGCCTTTGGGGAGTGACAATGGGGATGTAGGGGAGGAGTGAGGGTGCCCTCACACACACACACACACACACGCACGCACGCACGCACACACCTCTGCTCTAATTCACACTGACCTCTGCGGCCTCTCCACAATGCCTGTTTTCGTATTTGATAGAAAAATCGATAAGCTTGCTGGCAGAGAACAACCTCCATGAAGAATTAAAACAGGGAAAGCGTTGGTAGCGGTCAATCATTTTTTTTTCTGTCCACCAACTCCACACTTACTGATGCAGCTGTGAATAAATGTCATTTACCTTCCAGGAACTCGCTGTCGCCGTGCAACGAGAGGTGCGACGCTTAAGTAGAGTATGATTTAACCGATCACTGTGAGATCTGACGTCAAAGGAATATTACGAACATGAACGCGGGGATATGTATATACATATGTATATATATATATATATATATATATATATATATATATATGTATGTATATGTATATATATATACATATATGTGTATGTATATGTATATATATATACATATATATGGTAATATATGTACATATAGCTAATATATCGCTTTATTATTATCCGTTATCAATATAATTGAGGTTTTCTATATATAATATACATATGCAAACATTTTAAGATGGAATACATAATTGCTATTAAATGTTTTTAATAGCACAGATTTGTGAAATGTTTGTTGTTTTAAATACATAAGGAATTTTAAGCCAGCATCATTTAAGCATTTCTTCAAGGTAAAAGCTTTATTAATCTTGTAAAAATATTATATAACATTTCATATCACCCAGCCCTACCTGAAAGCAAAAAAGTGTTATCAATTTCATGATTTAGGTTTTTTTTATTGTGGTAATATAATGAAAGTGTCATAGATATACTGTCATAAGTATGTATAAACAGATAGTAATTCTGTAAAAACACAGAAAACAGAAGAGTCTCTGCTAGCTTTCAAACTTTGGTCATCGGCAGGAACATTTCTGTTTGCAACATCAGCTTACTGTAATTCCAGTATTTTTTTAACAAATCTGGACATTGATCCAAGGTCAAGCAGCGTAGACGGGCTTCTCTCTCTCTCTCATGCCAGTCTTGAGGCCATTCTGAACAGATGTTGGCACAGCCAGCTGGACATGGCGACCTTGAGTAAGTCTCAGAGGGGTCTTCTTTGGCAGCATGGGCACCCAGCTCTCCCCCCTGGCAACAGACACCCACTGTAGCAGTGCATGAGCTCTCTCTCTTTCTCTGCGTGTGTGTGTGTGTGTGTGAGCGTGCGTGCCGTCACAGCGTCTACAAACCGGGATTGTGTGTCATTCAAGCTTCAGTGAAAAGGTACCAGTGAATCAATCACATGCCCTGTGTAACGCTGCACTAAATGAAATTCAATGGACTGATTGAGTGAGTGATGGATGATTCACATACATACAGCCAGAATTAAGTGATGGAGAAACACTCAGAAGGAGAGTGGAGGAGGTGAGGGTTGGTTAGACCTCTGAGGGCGCACGCACTGTGGTGGTGGTGGTGGTGTGTGTGTATGTGTGTGTTACTCGTGGAGTGTATAAACTCTGAAGGCTGAGCACCCCGAAGAGTGGCTGTGTTTGAAACCCCACATCTGCCCTCCCAGGATGAAGAGTGTGTGCGTGTATACTTGTGTGTGTGTGGTTACCATCTGGGCAGAACATCAGGGGCACGCCTGGACTGCACGGTGAGCCAGTCCACTTTTAATCTGCCCAGTGCCCTCTCCCCAACAAGGAAGGTCAACGCCTCGGCAAGGACAGCACTGTCACCCCCTTAACACCAACAGTGGGGGTCGGCACTGGCTCTCCATAATAGATGGCAGCTGCCTTTAGTGTACGTCTTCACTTTGCCTGGGGCAGCGGTGTTAGCCCATCTTTCATTCCCACTACTCCGGCGAGCTAATGTGCTGTGTTAATGCCTGTGTGAAGCGGGAGGAGCGCTCAGTCGAGTGTCTCCCCTGTAGCTACCGAGCGCTCGTGTCATTGCCAAAATAGGACAGAAGGTGCCTCAACAAAGGAAACATTCATCTGGAGGTATCACAGCACGACAACAAAATCAACCTTCATACATTAAGAGTTCACAGCTCCAGTTAGCGAGAGAAATGGGAGGCGGTGGGAGCTTTTTATGGGACAGGATGCCTTTGATAAGCACACAGTCACGCAGGTCCACTTTAGAGAAGTCTAAAACTTTATCCGCATTGACGTTTCCGCTTATTTCACCTATTTGAATTTATGTGAAATGACGGTAAAACGAGCGTAATTTAACCGGCTTTTATGTGTTTTATGTGTTAAGTGGCTGCCTCGTCCATCAGGCCCAATTTCCAAGAGCATGTTTTTCTGTTTTTTTTCAAAACCATTTTAAATGCAAATGACCTAAATAAGATTAGCGAGGTAGGCAGTCCGCTCCCTGTTAATTATCACACGCACTAGTCAATTAACAACGCTAACGATGAGACACTTAGTGAGTGTTAACCCAATTTACTGCAGCTAAGAGTCAGGTGGACACAGTTGCATGGGGGGGGGGTAACTTAAGGTTGGATTTGGGGGAGGAGGGCCTGGTCTTTATCGGGAACAGCGGGTGGAGACGAGCTCAGAGTTCGGTGCATATAATTGACAAGAAATTATAAAAACCACACGTTGATGGTGTGTCTGTGTGCGTATGTGTGGTCTCCCGTTCTGCATGTTCTGTCGCCGCAGTGTGGAGTCGGGCACCATGTGGTCAGAGGGAGGAGCAGGAGTTATCCGGGGGTAATTAGAGCTACCTCGGATGCATTAGCTCAGATGCTGCTCTACAGTTAACAGCGTTAGCCACGGCGGCGATGAAGGCGTGCTCTGATTTAACAGTTGTCACTCGGCCTTGACTGTGAGAGGCATGGGTGACTGACAGGTTGAGAGGAGGCCCTCGTTTGTGTGTCTGGGTGTGTGTGTGTGTGTGTGTGCACATGTGTTCACCTGCGCCGATGTGAGATGGCGATGCTTCTGTTCTCCGTTTGTGTAACTTTGTAGTGAGACAAAGGCAATCTGACACACTGTGTAGAAACTTGGGGAAGGGACTCATTTGTAGGAAATGCTACAGGGATCCAACAAATCCCTTATTTGTCAAATGGAATTTGCAGAAATGTGTTGATCTGGTAGACGACAGCATTCTGCAAGTAATGTATAAGAAGACACACGAGAAAACTCTTCCAAGCAGCTTACAGAAAAGAGTTTGGAAAAAAAAGGAAAGTCTTTACCATCTGAAGGGAACAGAGATCTTTAAAAAAAAAGAAAAAAAGGATCAGAACCCGTTTGTTGGAACGCAGTATTGCGGTGAAGCGAGTCTGTTTATGGAACCAATTGAGAGTAGAAACAAAGGAATCACAATCAATTTGCAATATTTAAAAAAGTCATTAAGATTCACAACTTGAATAAATATTACCTAATTTAGCTTTATTTTGGTTATATTTCCATGTATTGCTTGTTTGTGTAGTTTGTGTATTGTGCATTGACAAACACAGTTTATATTACAAGATGTTTCTTCTTTCTGCTCCTTTTCATTCGTTTTGGTATTGTTATTTTCATTAGAAAGATTTGTTTTATGGATATGTTTCATTTCTTAAATGAATGAAATAAACCTGACAAACAATTGATCAAACATACCTCGTCACATTTCCACATGCCTGTGGTTTCTTTCATATAACTTTGCCCTCTTTGTTATTTTATCAAACAAATGACCGTCTTATTTGTCTCTTTTGACCAAAACGAGTGCACCACCGATGGGATTGCAAAATACATACAGGACCGGAGAGGTGCTGGCATTGGTCCATGTAGGGTCTGTGTGGACCACAGCAGAAATGTGAAGATTATGAATGTTATGGACACATGGACGTCTTCAGATGTGGAAAAGTATGACCCTGAGACTATTTTCCTGTCCTCCTTTGACCTCTGCCTTACCTGGTATTCACGTGTGTCCTGAATGATCTGATAATATCCAGACTATACGCTAACTACAGGTCTTAACACTTCCAATCTGCCCTAGATGCGTCCTCCGATCATAATCACAGAAACCAAATTAGTTTGAGGACGCATTGGTCCACATTCTTGGCTTCCGTGGCTTCCTCCGCCGAGGTCATCTGATCTGCGACAGTTTCAGTTTTTACACTAATCAGCGCTCATACATTCATTTATTTGCAGCGACCGACACAATAACAACACTGATTGTCACGTCATTTCTTTTTTCAGTTTCCGTTTTGTTATGTTTTGATATTTTCACTTCATTTCACAAAACGACTACATTTGTACTTCTTCCGGGAAAAATATCCCCCACCGTGGAGAAATTTGAAAACATAAACTGTGTTTGGTATTTTGTATAATCTATAATGATAAAATATCATCCATGTTACTTCAGGGAAATGATCTATTGCCTTGTTCTTGTTTGCCCGGCCAGTTTGATATCGATTTTGATCTCCTTTGCTATCTTCCTCCTTCAGTTACTTGGTCTTCTTCACAGAGAGCAGAGAGAGAGTTTGGCCTGCTGCGGCACACTTGGGCTTAAATATTAAAAAAAAGAAATGACACGTTATCACTTGTGTAACTGAACCCATTAAGTGGAAGTTTGTCTTCCTCGTTGTCAGATTTATGAATCACGCGCCACATTTCCTTTATTTCACCCTGACATTTCTGTTTTTTTTTTTGGGTCTTATTTGCTAATTTAAGAAAATAAATTATCTCTTAAAAGCTTCTTAAAAAATGGACCCTTTACGTCCTTGTGTGTTTGCTCCCTGATGTTTGGCATTACCTCCGTAGACCAGCTGCAGTCCACTGTCGGGGCTGTTAAAATACTCCTCACTCTCTCTGTCCGGGCAGTGACATTCAGGCGTCTCTATCGCACACACACACACACACACACACACACTCTCTATCTCCAAAATAACACACCTGCCCGCTAACATAAATCATCATCACACTCTGCCTCCGCCCTGCCCACCCATTTTCATCTGTGTAACCAGAGCTCTGAGCGTCAGCAGGAAGTGTATTGGTGTGAAGCGGCCTATTGATCATTGATCTGGCGCCATTGATCCAAACTCTCTCTTTCCATACTCTCCTCTCTCCCCCTCGCTCCCCCCCCCCTCACTCTCTCTCTCCCCCTCTTTCCCTGTAATCAGTTTGGATACACAGGCACGCTCTTGTTCATCTTTTGACTCCGCTCTTCTCCCCGCGGAATAAACACATAAGCTCGGATAATGAGAATAAATGGCAGTTGTGACCGCCGCTGCTGTTCCTCATTTTCATATTTGATTTACCGGCTTTTATCTATACTTTTGACTTTGTCACCTTTGTGACTGTGAACACCTCTTTGTCTCTATCTCTTCCAGTCAGTAGAAACACTATAGAAATGTCTTTTTTTTTATTGATAGCAGAACATGGCTCAAGATTTACACAACAGAGTCAATCCTGATCTCTTTATCAGTGACACAAATGGCCGACAGTAAAAGCCACAACTGTATGATGAGCCGGTCGATATACACGTAATTTACAAACTACAGGGCAGGTAATCAATGGGTATAAAAGTGTATGAAATATACATTACAGGAATTCTGCAATAGTGCTGAACACGGACTTTGACAAATAGTCCGGCCATTTATTTTTGTCAGTATTGATTATTCAATCCACAGAGTTCACCCGAATCGTCCGTCTTCTCTTCTCCCCTTCGCTCGATCTTCTCCTAAACGCTGATTTATGATCCACCGGGTCAGATGAACAGCTGTTGGTTAAAACACCTCACAGATGGATAAAAGTGATTTGAACCAAAGAGCAAAAAAAAAAAAAAGGTGGATTTGTATGGGTTATTTTTTATTTAAAGCACCCAAAGATGCTGCTTACCCATCACGTTTTCCACTTTTTTTAATGCTTTTAGCCACATATCATATATAAACTAAAAAGAAGTCTCCAGGTCACTTCTCCTTTAGACCTTCCCTTCATTTAACTTTTGGTCACATTTTAGGATCTCCTAACTCCACACAGCCAGAACACGGTTATTGCTTGTCATTAGAATAACAAATGTTCCGGAGCTCCTGATTTAGTGCGGCGCTCTGGCCCCTGATGTATATTAATACCACAACACTGCACCTCCTACCCGGGGTTCATCATTCATCCGTGTAAAAGAGGTGGAATTGAAAAGCAGTCCTTGTTTTTGCTGGAACCTGAATCACAGTCATTTATTGTGTCATGAGACAGGGCGGCCTCTCCTCACGCCCGCCCTTCATCTTCACGTGCGCTGCCAGCTCCGGTTAGAAACTAAAGTGTGTTTGTGCGTTTCTCTTTGAAGCACCTCAGGTGTAAACATGGGACGAAAACATGGGAAATGTGACTAATTTGTGGGAAAAAAAAGTTTGAATTAAAGTGATTGATATTCTTTGTTGTTCGTGCTCTAACTTTATTCCCTAGTGATTGTTTTTTTTGTTTTTTTTTAATTTGAATGTCTCAATGCTCAAGTAAAAGTGTAAGAATTTGCATTTCATTTCATTTCATGCATATTTTTAATCATGTCTCTTTCTGACTCTGCCCAATATTCCCATTTAAGTCCTGTGAGCTTCTCATTGAGTGAGTGGTGCAGCTCTGGGCTCAGTTAAGTGATGACTGTTGGTGACAGATTGTCCTCCACCACATTGCTAGCACTTCTGCGAGACAGACCGTCCGTCCCTTTTTCATCTCTTCCTGAGTGGACGTGAGGCCTCACCCGGCAATACAAGACAAATAACACTTCTGCTAGCCCATCATTCTTTTCAGCAGCGTGGCAGCTTAGCTTTCAGTTGACTGTAGTCCATGTAGTTCCAGACTCAGCATATCATCCCAGCTTCCTATGTCATACCCTGACCATCTCCTCTAGAGTCTGACCACAATCTATATTATATATATACATATATATTTACTTCTACCTGTGTTTACATGGACTTAAATAACATAATAATAATAATAAATTATAATAATACATTATTATTTTGCAGCTGTATGTTTTTTAGCCCACTGCAGTGGTATGGCACGTGTCTTATGGCACTTTTCCACCATCTACTTTTTTTGCTTTTCCACCTGGGACCTGGTTCTATTTTTAGTACATGCTCTGACAAGGTTCCAAGCAAGCTGAGCCGATATTAAAATGTGACGTCGACTGACTGCCGGGCCACTGGTGTCGTCACTGGAAGAGTTGCCATCCGATACAGGAATCAAACCGAACAACGCCGGACTGTAGCTCAGTTAAAAAGACTTTAAAAATCCAGAAAACATGTGTTAATCGCCAACATTTAGCAAGGACAATAATATGAAAGTCAGATAATTCAGTTATCATTTCAGAAATGTATCTCTTAACTGGTAAAATGCCTTCCTCTCCCACCCAAAAGTGTGTGGTTTTGTTCCTTTGATCTGTTGTGCTTTTAGTGTTTAGGAATTAGTGACATCTAATGGCCAGACTGCAGATTCTCTATCGCACCAAGGAAAATTTGGAGACCTTTGGATTCCATAAGGTCCCACTCTGAATATTTGTTTTGGTTCGGTCTGCTGGAGGGACATGGCGATGTAAAGCAAGGCCTTGGCCTAAGGAACATTTGAAAGTCTTGGTCTAAGTCCATAAAAGACCAAACCATTTTTATTTTAAGTGTTCATACTGTACACTTATACTGACATTGGAAAAGCAGGTGATCCTCTGTTTCTTTCGGCTTCTTCCCATAGAGAGGGAGAAGCTGAGAGGAAAAATGCACTCGTACAAGCATATTTATGAGAAGTATATTGAATTTCTGTCATTAAAGCCTCCTAAATGTTGCACACTGCACCTGTTTACCATTTATTAACATTCTTGACAAAAAATTAAGTAACTCTCATGCAAAATGTCCAGCATAATCTGCTGTCAGGAGCAAATTTTGTGACAAATATAGGAACATCTAACATCCTAATTTCTTTGACATCCATATTCATGACACTTTTGGTGTTGAAAGTGTCTCATGGATGTAAAATCATGAAAGCAAAATGCTCATTGTAAAGCCCTCACCCTGATTTCACACAAATCCAGTGGTTTTTTTGCATGCATCACAGTGTCAATAACCTTCAGTGTAAAATGATTAAAGGCCTGAGCTCAACATGTGATACAATTAAAATCCTTGAGGAAGGTGAAAAGGGGAAAATCTTCTCTCTTTTTTTTTGTTTGTTGTTGCCTGAGCTGCAACACACATAGTTAATGGGTCGTCTCTGTGACTGCGTACAACGACTCCACCTCTCTACCTGTCTCTTACTCAGGAAGGATGTTGGTGTGAATGTGCTTGTGTGAAAGACGAGCTGTGGTGGAGTCTAGACTCGTGATTCGTTAACTTCACAGGCGCTCTTGGGGAATCCGGAGGCCACACTCCCCCAGCCACCGCCGTGGGCAGTTATGCTCTTTTGAAATGCAAATGGCTTGTCATGTACATGTGTTAGTGTGTGTGTGTGTGCTGTGCAGTTGGGTGGGGGGGATATGTGGTGAAGGTTTGCGCACGTCTTTGGGCTGTGCGCGCCTGTCCCCGTAACTCATCTTAAAAGCAGCTAAATCCACTGGCGCCCCAGTGCAGCAGCGGCAGTCAAATACAATAACATCTGAAAGCCCTTCTACCTCGCGCTCAGTCCATGGAAGGCACTCTCCAAAACACAGAGCCGACAAAGAACATACCTTCAATTAGCCAAACGATTAACATTTTAGAGGAAGTCTGTGTTTTGGTCCCGTGGGCTCCCTGCACTCCGCGCTTAGTCTCCTTTTCATATTCAAATCCACGACATAAAAGTTAACCATATCTAATCCTTAAAAAAAATGGCTCTTTAACTGTTTTTGTAAGGCGACGATGCCTGAAGTTTTTTATTTTTTTTATTTTTTTAATAATTGCCAGGTTATGGAAGAAGGCGTGCTATTGTGTTTCAACAACAATCACGGCTTGTAAGGTGTTCCTGCTGTATGATATTGTCTTTTCTAATTTAGCTGGCGATGAGTCAATCATGCTCACCTACATTTACGTAAGCGCCTCTGTGGGGGGTAACGCCTCGACGCTTCAGTGGGTTTTTGGTCATGATCTTGTTTGTGCTGCGGTTTGGTCGTCACCATAAGAGACGCCGCTATTGATTTGTTTCATTGCCGTATCTGGCTCCCGTTCGCCGGGGCATCTCGGCGGCGTTGCCCATCTGCACGCCTCCACAACACTGTGACAAGGGTACAAAATGGCACAGTGTGTGTGTGTGTGTGTAACTGTAAACTTTGTGTGAACTTACACGACTACGTCGCTGTGCTGTTTTAGGACGAGATGAAATTCTTCTTCACCCGGGGTCAGGCGAAGTGGATTCCTAGTATGCCACTCACACGGTGAACAAAAGAGTCTGTAGGTGTGTTTTTGTGAATTTAAAATCAGCCTTTTTCCAGCCTCAGAAATTCATGGCAGTGTGCTGTCAGTCCCTATTAATGCCAGACCTCACATTCACCACATTCAGATTTGCATTCATCCGCTTGAAAAACGACTTCACACGAGGCGAAGGAATCGTTAGCTATTAACATTTTCACTGAACAATGTAAAATCCAGAAAGGAGATTAGCTCGGAAAAAAATAACAAACTCACACTAGTGAATTAAGACATTGACTCAGTTGAAGGAAACACCCTCTGAAATGATGTATTGATTTTCCTCCTGTTTTTCGCCCCGATGCCTCTGGGTAATTGCCTCTTTGCTGCTGCTGCAGCAGCTCAAGTGAACCGTCGGGGTGTCTCTGTGTCTCTGGCCTGTTCTGTTGACTCTTACATCAAGAAGACACAGCTGACTTCTGCCGCGTCACACGTCTCCATCACCGGCCGGGACACTGTAGGGCCACAATGTACAACAACAACAACAACAACTTTTTTTAAAGACAGAGCTTTGGAAGCTTTGGTGTTAAGACTGCAGATCCTGTAATGTTCACTACGACATGTTAGAGGAGGAAAAACATTCAAATAAGTGCAAGTAATATTTGTGTAGAATAAAAAAAAGACGGAAGTGATGTTAAAGTACATCATTACAGCCTCTTATATGTGAAGTTAAAGCTGCAGTGCAATGTGACATTTTATGTGTCCCTCAACTGAAAACGAGATCTGTCAAGCAGTACTATCAGACCTGACTGAGGGAGCATTTGATTGTATACACTGGCAGTGCAGGGACAGTTAAAACTGCTCAATGACTCGTTTTTTTGTAGCATTAGAATTCACCTCTGAAACTTTTTTGCGGGCGTATCTTTGTGTTTTCAGTCATACTCAGACCGTCTCACTTTATTAGCGCATCGTTGTTGTTTTCTCTGTCTGTCTTGATGTCTTGACATAAAACAAATCACTACTTGTGTGCAATGCAGGAATGATGCCAGGCATCATGAGATTTAAGCTGTACTGAGAATGAGAGAGAGAGTCATGTGGAGCTGATTTAGCAACGGTTATTTCTAGAGTTTTATGTACAAAAGTAAGTAAGTAGTTTTATTAACTTTGCTGTCAGATGTTGCCTCTTTTGAAAACTCAGCACACTGAGTTCTACACTCTCAAAATGTCTCTGTTGTTCCGTACGTCTTTTATGTCACATAAACCATTTGCGTACGTTGAAATCAGACCTGTTGGGACGGTGGTGTGCAGAGACCAAATAAAAGTCATGGATAATTCTTCCCACGTGCATTTCAACTAAAATAACAAGTTCTTATTTTGAATTAAAGGAATAGAAAGTTTGTGTTCCAATCTATCGAGTAAGAGTTATACCTGAAAAGTCTACAGTCACAAAGTTTTCACTCTCATTAGAAAATGATTATCAATTGTCACTTAAAATAACTCATTAGTGTAAATTAGTGGAAACATTATATCTTTGAGCTTTTTAAATAAACGTTCAGGAAATTTCCGAGCATTAATGATTATACCATTGTGCAAATGTAAGGAATGGAAACAGCTGGGAGTGACAATTTAGTGACAAGTCATTAAACCACTGCGAAGGAAAGCACAAAAAGACGTAAGAAAAGGGCTTTTTCCAAATTGATCTGGAGTTAAATTCTAAATTAAATGGAAGAATTGACTGCACAGTTTGTCCAACACTTTATTTTTCTGAATTAGCACAAGAGTCATGTTCCTCTCCCGTTGCAACAAAGGGAACCGGCCACACTGCTCCTGTGTGACAGGTGTCAACTTCAGCGCTGCACAAGCGTTCATGGAGCGGGATCTGTGGCTCAGAGTTGACACGAGTAGGTCAAAAATATTTCTACTTTTGTGTGACAGGTTCTGATGAAAGCATTTGACAGCAGGAACATTATGTATTGAACTGGGTTTGGGGTGGGGAATAAATTATTATTGTTCAAATCGGAGCGAGAGAGCTCATCCCAGCACTGCACTTTAATTCTGTCAGGATGCTTGATTGGCCTTGGAAAAAGGAAGACAAGAGCACTTCATGTGGAAAGTCTCTGTCTTTTTTTAGGACGACGACCCTTGTGGGCTTTAGAGAGAGCGATGAAGACAAACTGTTGATGACTGCTTTTAATTCCCAACATGTAGAATAATTGTTTTCCTTCTTTTTCTTGGGGAGGTCCAGAAACAAACTCTATCCATCACGAAGTTTTAGGAGCCTTCAAACTCAAATGTGTCCCGGTGTATTTGGGTGAAAGGTGTCTGGAAGACTGAAGAATCACAGAGGGTGTCAAACATCCCTCTTTGATGCAGCATTGTCTCATTCACGTAAAAAAAAAGAAAAGAAAAGAAAACTAAATTTGCTGCGGTAAATTGCTCCGTGGATGTGGCGGCTGAAACCAATACTGTTTTCTTTGCTTTGCTAATTATTAATTACCCATCCCCATGCATATGTGTTTATTCCTAATTGTGTTTGATGGATGAGTGGCAGTTCTGACACCTCATTAGACCAGATTAATTGAACGACACAATATTTATGTCTCGGCAATGACCAGTTATCCCGCCATCTATCACTGAGATGATCTCGCTGATTGAAAACCACTGGTCCGTGTAATCCTAATTATTTGGAATTAGAAAAGAATTTACAGCGTCTTGTGGCGTTTTCCTGTGATGACGGCAAATTGGAAACATTAAATGCATAACGAGGGAGAAAATGAGAGGAAGACACAATCACGGAATTAATGCGGGTGAATGTCGTCGGAGAAGGAGTGTGGGGGGGGGGGGAGGATGCATAAAATAAACGAGGTTGCGTGCCTTATAGACCCACAGTTTTTCTTTTTTACCGCACGGCACAGGCACAGGCACACACGGCCATGTTTTCGTGAGATTTTGCCACAACATTTGTCTCTTTCTCATAATCCTCACACGCTATGCCCACAGGAACGTCTATTTAGAAGAAGGGTTACCTTTTCACATTTAACTAAACCTGTATATTCTCCAGCTCCCCGCCTGCGCCCCGCCAAACAAGCGTCTGCGGAACATCTCGATCCATATTCTTGTCTTTTATTAAAAAAAGTTGGCTGAGTACTCGGGTGAAAAGAAAAAAAAAAAAAAAAGCATTTTCTACTGAACTTCATATAACCCTTTTTCCTAACTTCTGCAAAGCTTTGCCCCTCATGGGAGGAGCACAAACTAAAATCCAGCATTTGAGCTCACAGAGAAGCAACAAGGCCCAGAAGAGTGGAGCTTTTACTATCATACGGTGGAGGAAAGCCTCAAGGAGCACACTTCTTTCCCAGGTAGCGAGAACTTCCTCAAGCTTATTTTTCCCCAACTTTTCAAGTTTCTAACACTATTAGTTGGTTCCCCTGTGGACTTGAAAGCGGCGGCGTTGATTGAATTAAGCTGTTTCCTTCTTTTGAGACATTTTTGACAAGCGTTCTCACACAGACGTCAGTCACTGCTGAAAGCTGCACAGAGCCAGACAAACACAAACTCAACCTATAATAAATCTACTGACCAGAGACGCTCAGTGGGATACACAATCCAGACATTCTTAGAAGCTGTGCTGCAATACCATTTACACCATAGTATTTTAATCAATTTAACTGTTTGGGGTTGTTTTTTTTTCTTTTTTTTTTTAGATACACGCGGCTCTAAGTCTCTTCCTCGTTTTAAAAATAGGACAAATGGTCTTTTGGAATCAACTGGAGAGAGGTTTAATCTCATTGAACGGAGCCAAAGCCAGACTTGTAGTTCCACACAGTGCAGAATACAAGATTATACTGGCCTGATATAGACCTTCCACCACCCGTTTATTTTTATCCTCTATTAAGGCAGCGATATCCTTAAAGGCTGCCAAAATTATCCTGTAAAAATGCTGACTGGGAAATATGAAAGGTTCCAGGCGGTTCTAGTAAGCAATCTGCGCGCATGGTGGAGCAATGTGACTGCTGTGCTTGCTATACCAACAGGGGTGACCCCGGTTGGATGGAGAGGTGAGACTAAATGAAAGTCATCTCTGGATCTTGTGGGAGCCAAGTCTAGAATACCAAGCCTCTCTTCAAAATGAGATTTACTGCCCACGAAAGGCTGCTTTGCATAAATGTTTGTTTTTAGCATTATATTCATCAGCGGTGTGTGTAAACAGGCCGCGAGTCCCGGCAGTTTAAAACCTACTGGACATCTTTTTCCTTCCTCCTTCCGGAGCGTTCTTCCGGGCTTCATGATTCAGAGCGTGCGCCGCGAGGAACCGGGGAAACGATGCGTTTAAATTCATCTGAGCGACTAAAACTTCCTTTAGAACACGCCACCGAATCCCTAGTCTAAATTTAAGCGGTATCAGCCTCTATTATCCTGCGTAGTGGGAAGAGCTAAGAGGATAATTTACTTATCACACACTCTCTAAGTCATTTTGAAACGGGAGCTCGTGTACTGGTGAACTTTTGTAGTTAACTGTTCCTCAGAGTGAAGTTGGTAATTGAAGAGTTCGCAGAACCCTGTGGGTGTTTGGAGATGTTGAAGTTGGTTTGAGCCCAAGTGGCAGATTTGTGCTCTTTATTCCTTTTTTTTTTCTTCCTTTGTTACAACTGTTATTATAGAGATCAGTGTTTACCACATAAGAGTGCATATTCCTTTTTACATTTTTTAGGTTTTATTTTTTGCCTCGCTCTAGTTCGCCGTTTCAAAATGTTCCAATTTCTTCTCTTTATCGGAACTGTTGCTAATTGATTTTCTTTGTCAAAAATATGCAGCACATTGTTGTTTGTTAAGATTAAGATAAGATAGTCCTTTATTAGTCCTGAAATGTACAGCAGAGACAGTTCAAATAAAGATAATAATAAATAATAAATGTGCATTTTCACATCTGTCAATGTACAATATAGAAAAATAGTCACAACAAGACTAGAAAAAGATAAAAAATATAAATGTATAGGTGCCTTTCAGGACACTGAAGGTCACCGTACAAAGTATAAAGACAGTACACCATGCAAATGTCAAATAAAACACAAGAAACAAGATAAAAACACACCAAGATGAATGAACAAGAAGAATATACAATACATTATAGACATTATAAGGACAGAGTTGGCTTATACATATATATATATTTCTGTGGTTATATAAAATCAATATCATTTTGTACATTAACAATGTTTGGGACAAGGAATAACTGGGTTGTGACCCACTGATGGGAACCTTTGGTTGCCAAATACAATTCTTTTCAGCCTTTTATTAAATAATGCCCATAAAATAATTGTGTTTCATTTATCAAACCCTATCTCTTTATAACCCTATTCAAAATAACACGAGGTGTGTTATAGAAATGTCCCAATGAAAATAAAGCAGGTCCCACATGTTTGGAGACCACTGGTCTGGAAGCGTCAGGCTTTGCCACATACGTACATGCACAAGTGTGATGGCGCTGCAAACAGCTGACATCACGCGCTGCTGTGTTTTTTGCCAGCTGCCGTATTTGAATGAACTTGAGCTGAATGTATTGATCCCCGCTCTAAGCTGCAATGACACAACCTAGCTTCAGTTTAGAGGTGACTCCGTGCAGACCTCCTGTGTAATGCAGGTGACGTCGGCGAGTCGCCGGAGGATTGCGGGCCCGTGTCAAGGAGCCGTTTAAAATTAGAGCGCGGCTTTGCGATTGATTTTGTTTATATTTGGCGTGATTAAAACAACAGTGGAGGCTGGAATCCACAGCCACACTGTTTCCATGGAGCGGAACCCGGGTTAGAAAAATGCCCTCGGGATAATATATGCCATTTGGCGATTGCCTTTAGCCAAAGTGTCTCACCATGATTGAAGACATTTTAATAATGAAGTGTGCAGTGAGAACAATCATGAAAGTGTTGGTCAAGTCTGTGACTCTCTGGAGTTTATAAAAACACGTCTTCTGTGGAACAATCCATTCATTTGTCTTCATTTGAATATGATACATAATGGCAGATAGCAGTTTCTGGACATTTGTCAGTGGTAACACAGGACAATAACAACACCGCCGGCGCGGCATCGTGTGATAGATTGCGATTGGACCGCACGTGATGAAACGGCGTCGCCGCAAACACAAAGTCCACTCACGACGCTAAAAAGAACCCAGCGTTCATTTCCGTCCTTCATGGTGTGAGTCCAGCTCTCAATCAAGCAATCCGAGTCCTGCGACGAGTCCCTGATTAACGCCACTGCTCGTGGAGTTTTGTCTAAACCGTCCGCACTTAAATGAGAAATTAACGGGCAAGAGACAGAAGCTAATGGCATTTATTAACCCAGTGTGAGCGGGCAGTGGGGGCGACTGTGGCCCTCCGCTGTCGCCCGTCTAGTAGCGGTGGCTCAGTCATCACGGCCAAGAGAGGGGAGTGGAACATAATAAAAGCCAACAAATGCACCCAGCTGATTAATGCAGCCCCGTGGCTATAGTAATTATCCCTCTCCACACTCCTCCTGCAGACGAGCCAAACAAGTGTGTGGCAGTGAGAGGGGAATGGATCTGTGGGATTCAGACACTTTATTTTTTTTGTTTTGTTAATTTGGTCAAATATGGAGATAAAGTTGGAGCTTTTACACTTTAGATAATTACAATTACACTCTTATTGTGAAATGAAAAACTCATAGGGATGAAATGACTTCTAGAAAAGAACATGATTAGACTCTTCATAGCGCCTTCTTTAAGGTCATACGTTCATACTAGGGCTGCGACTAACGATTATTTTCATAATCGATTAATCTGTCGATTATTTTCTCAATTGATCGAGTAATCGTTTGGTCCAGAAAATGTCAGAAAATGTTGGTCTGTGTTTCTCAAACCTGGAAAAGGAGGATGTTCTCAAATGTCTTGTCCAAAAACCAAACATTATTCAGTTTGAATGACTTCTTTGTTATATGGAGCAAAAAAAACCCGAAAAGATTCACATTTAAGAAGCTGAAAAAAATCCGAAAGCCTGCTTTGATTCCTGAAAAACACTCAAAATAGTTGGTGATTCATTTAGTAATCGATTAATCGAGTAATTGTTTCAGCCCTAATTCACAAGGAGTTATTTGTAAAATAAGAATTAATATGACACTCCCTTTATAATAACAGTTTCCATGTGCATATTTTGGGTTCTAATACTCTACAAGAAACGATTTTTTTTATTCATGCTGATCAATTTGTCTAAATTGAGGAGAGAAAAAACCCTAATTGGAACAAAAATTGTTTGTTCGGCTATCATTTTCCTCCCTAATGAAAATGTAAATTTGATTTTCTATCGCTTATAAACTAACAACAGCAGCCAAATCTGTTTTTATAACTTTTGTATATTTTACATCCTATAGGTTTTGTTCCTAACAGCCCTTTGACAAATGCACGTAATGTTTGATGAGTGTGATAAGTCCATTAAAACCAACTCTTTAACGCCTTAATGATTCAGGCAGGAGTTAATTCAGTCAAATAGCTTTTTTTAATAAATGCTTTATAAAAATTAAAATATTGTCTTATTTTGTTATTAAAGTTGACAACGAGTGCACGGTGGACACACACACACACGAGCGACACAGTGTCTCCGTGCTGAGGTCAGAGGGTCAGACATAAAAGACCAGTTTGCTCATGAATCAGGAATTTAATTACACACTCCTCACGTCACACGCCGTCCATGTCCCTCAGCCCTGGCACAATATGTAATTACCACGTATTGACAGATAACGATTGGTTCTTTTTCACTTTTCGGAGACAAGCCGCATGATTTGCACGGACAGACGCTCAAAATCCCGGTGTTTCTGATCTGCTCTGAGAAATGTTTCAGTCCATTACAGCTGTGTGTGTTTTTACTCACTCACACACACACACACACATTCAGCTGTGTTTGAGTTTGACTCCAAAGTCCCCTTTTTATATTGTTATTCTCTGCTGAATTGAGGCCAGACTCGTATGAGGAGATGGGGGAATACGCGAGTGAGAGGAAAACAGAGCAAAAACTATTATTAAACATTAACTACTGCCTCAAAAAAATAAACAGTGTTCAAAATCCCAGACTGTGGCTGTGATCTGCTTAAAGAGACACACTCTTGGTCACAGCGCTGCAAATCTGTTTTGTTTAAATACAGACTTAATGATTGGATTACTGTTTCTTGGTTTTGGGGATAGCGTGATAGTGGGATTACAGTGTGTGCACTCAATAGATTTCCTGTCAGATGCCATGAAAACCCAGTGTCCCCCTCGCTGCGTAAGCTGGAGCTGGCCGAGTGGGAGGGAGGCGGATGAGGCGCGGACGTCCAATATGTCCCAACCTCAGCAGGCTGCCAACATATGGTTTTTTTTTTTTTTTTTAAATAAAAACAGTGAAGAATGCACTTTATTAATCAGTGTTTCTGTATAATTAACCAAATCCCCCCTTCATGAAACATAGCATAGCTGAGATGTTATTTCTAATCATTTTCTGCACCACCGTTTAGTCGTCACGTGAAACCATACATGTCGTCCGGACATTAGTCTCCCTCTCTTTCTCTTTCTGCCTCATTAAAAACATAAGCATATCTCCTCTATTGATTATGTCTGGATGTCTTAATCAGATCAGCGGGAATATCCTGGAGTTTTCCCTTCGCGGGGAAGTACATTGAATGACAAATTATTGATCAGAAGTTTCATTCACAATGCGCAGCTCCTTTTTTACATCTTCTTTTTATTAAAGCAATGGCCCCGTGCTCCCGTGACTCTGATACGGGCTGACATGAAAAGAAAATGCTCAAAGTTATAATTCCCTTTCATTTAAAAGACGGTTGGGGAAACTAAAAGTAGTTGCCGAGGCTTCTGGCGACACAGCAACGCTGTGATCAATAAGAGCGTGTGATGGGTTTTGTATCGATCAGGAAAATGTGGGTTGATGAAGTGGGTTGGTGGGTGTGTGTGTGTGTGTGTGTGTGTGTGTGTGTGGGAGGGGAAGCAGCTTCCTTTTTCCTGATGGCTGCCACGTTACACAGACGTGGTAAAAGTGCGCTCAGACTTTTGCTGCCGATATCATTATTAACATTCCTGTCCGGGTCATTATCGCTTTCAGCTCTCCTGCACTCGGCCTCTTCTCGTTTGCTTGATACCCCCCCCCAACGTCGTCATTGTTGCTGAGATGCTGTGGGGCAATCAGTTTTGAAGGAGGCTGAGCATGTGGAAAATAGACAGATCCACGGTGGAGGGAGACGAAAGAGTGCACAGTTAAAGTTTGTGAGCTTTTTCTTGTCAGTTACTGACCACTTTAGTCTGTCTGTCTGTTAGGGCTGAACAATTTATCATTTTCAAACTGAAATCACATTGTTTTTTGTTTGTTGTTTTTTTTTTTTCAAATTCAACACATAAGTATTAGAAACATTTCACATGTTTAAAATCTCTTCTTGCATTATTATAAATAGCTCATGTTTTGATGCTATCTTTCGTGGTTTTAAATAGTTTTCAACTGTAAAATGAGCACATACTGAACAGAAAATCGACCTTTAAAGCTCATCACGATCAGATATTTTACCCAAACCGTTGAGTCATTCTCTCCATCTATCCTCTCGATAGTATCTATAGTATCCGTCGTCTCTGTGTTTTGCAGCGCTCCCCTGTGAATGACTGGACACTGACTGGTTGTCCTCTAGCCCCTCCCTCCACCTTGATCCCTCATGCTCATTGGTTGCTTCCAGGGCAGCCTTCCCGGAACGGACCAATGCTGTCGGCTCCATTTGAACCAAGCCACACCCCCCTGCTCTTAAAGAGCCCCCATGTGTTCAATGGAGACTGGATCCCCTCACTGACTTACTCAGCCTGAGTGTGCTCCCACCACTGCTGCTCTTCATCTATCTGTCTCTCCTATCTCCTGTTCTCTCTCCATCACTCCTCTTGAGCTTCACTCTTCCTCCTCGTCTCTGCACCTCCTTCCTGTTTTTAACCTCAGGTTCTTTTCTCTCTGTATCAGCAATTAAATCCACTTTTCTTCTTCCTCTTCTTCCTCTTCTTCTTCTTCTTCTGCTCTCCATACGTCCTCCTGAGCCTGAGTGAGCGGCACCTGTGCAGAGTGGAGTTCGCGGGGCCGAGGCAGTGCGTTGAACAGGGGAGGGCGGGGATAGAAAACACCCCTGGAACACCTGACTTAACATTTCATCAAGATATGTGGAGACTCAGGAAGTGATCTCCTCCTCCAGCCTTTTTTTTTTCTTTTGCCCTGAGCTGTTTTTCACCTGTTTTGGTCGCAACACCTGGAATGCTTAACGTGGACTGATGGATGTTTCCGAACTGTGCATCCCTGACCCTCTCTGCTATCACAGCCAGTAGGTGCATCTCTGTCTGCATGCTTTTCCATTTCTCCCTTTCTTCCCTTTACTTCTTAAACTTAATCCGTTTGTTTATTTATTTATTTATCTTAAACTAATTCTCACTCGTAAAGTGAGTTATTTGAAAGGACGGGGAGTTCCTCGCCGTGTACGGGACAGCAGAGCTGAGTGTAGTGTCAGTGAGGCTGCAGTAGCTTTGCCCGCAGGGAGTCCAGGTCTGATGTTTGCCCTGCAGCTGTCTAGAAGTGCGGGATCCGGGGGTTTAACCTCGGCCACAGAGGGAAGAGCCAGAGGCACGCTAATGCGAACAATATCCATTCGCGTATTCTTTGGCAGCAGCTGATGTCCGGTGTTGTCCCAGAGACGGAAAACTGTAACTGTCACACTGTCCAGTCTGTGTGTGTGTGTGTGTGTGTGTGTGTGTGTGTGTGAGAGAGAGAGAGACAGAGAACATGACAAAAAAGAGGGCGCAGATCACTCTGTGCAGTTTTTTATTATGATTAAATCATGCATCCTTTTTCATTAATAGTGAAGTATGAGTTAAAAGTGGCTGCGTGTGTGAAGAGAACAGTTCACTCCGTGTGAATGAGGTCAGAGTGATGCACACTCCGCTTCAACATTTTGTGCATTTAGTCAATAGTTGCAGGGATCGAGCAGCTTGCTTTACAGGAAACGATATGTCACAGAAAGTCTCAGTGTCAGTGTTTCCCTGAAAAGACGCTCTCCTGTTAGCCGTGTAACCTGAGGGGAGACCCTTCACCCTGCACCGGGATCCTCTTAATGTTAAGCTCTAGATGGGATTGAAAAGGTTTAAACACGCATGGCACCTTTTTACACGACTGTGATGAGGAAAATGTCACTTTACACGACTCTCTCTGTGTAAACAAAGACACTACAAACTCTCCTGTGTCCTGTGGTGTGAAACATGCTTGTTTTTAATGTGCCTGCACCTGAGCTGAGCTGTTGAAAACAACTCGAAAAGGTAATAAAAAATAACGTTTTTCAATTCTAAAGCTTCAGCTTTTATTTTAATATTTTGTAGTTTTGTAGAATTCTGCTTTAATTGTATTTATTTATTTTATAAAGCTGAAACTATTAAAGCAACATATGGAATATTAAGTTTGACATTTCAGGCTGCTGTATGTGTGCGGTAAGGTGCACACGGTGTGAGACCGTGCTTGAATTTTATTTAATCACAAGTTTAACCGCAAGCATTTTTAAAGCACGTTTGTTTTGATAGCTGACATGAAAAAGCAACAGACTCGGGTTTCGTTTTTTCTTTTTTTTTTTTTAATGTGCTTAAATAGATCACTTTCATATATTGTTTTTAAGTCTGTGAAATTCAATATCGCAATCCATGTGCAGTCGAGAAAAACCCACAACCGCCAGCTCTTCTTTTTCACGCCATCATCACATTTAATACACATCCACAGAAAGAAAACATTTTAACTAGAGTTGAAATAATACTAATAATGTTGCTGTTTGTGTGGTGGATTGTGTGCGTGCGTCTGCATGTTTATCTGCTTATATAGATGCACGCATGTTTGAATGAGGCAGTGTCGTCTTTCATATGCACACGTGCATGTGCACACACATTTTATACATGTGAACGTGGTCGTACACGGAACAGGCTAAATTCAGATTGTCTTGTGTTACAGCAGATTTAATGAAACACACGCACACACACACACATGCAAATTGCGTTTTTGCATAGGTTTAATTTAACTTCTTTAATTGTACTATGTTTTTTTTCAAGGGAAGGAAATCATATGTCGTGTTTCTGAAAATATAAAAAAAAATAAAAAATAAAAAACACCACACGAGCATAAAAACCAGAGGCTCCGACATGTGACGAACAGTAAAATTATCTTCACCTTTAAATGCCGTTCATCATACTGTCAGACACTTTACCACCTGGAAGTGGACGTGGTTGTTAATGCACTTGCACACAGTAAATCTCGGCCTTTAATGTCACATGGAGCTCTACTTAGTTAAGTTTGGCTTCAGGGAATGCTGTTAACCCTTTGAGGGCCGTTGACCACACCACCGACCTCCTGGCCTGAGGTGAGGCTTCTGACGAGTGCTGAGCTCCACTGTCACGCTTTAGAGACACGTTTGTCCCTCTGTGGACAAGATGAGATCATCAGGTATTTCATATTGTTCCAAAATATATAGATTTGATAGAGTGTCCTCTTTTGACCCTTTTCAGAGACAACACAGTTTTTCCTCTGAACCAAATTTTTTTTTAAATTAAATACTATTCTTTCCTGAACTGTTTACATTTTTTTGAAATTGTCAGCGAATTTCCATGTCTTTAAGAATTTTTAATTATTTCTGAATAGCATAACCAAAAACTGCACTGCCATTAAAGCGTGTACACTTTTTAAAAGTCTTCCTCCTCCAGTTATTTTCAACCTTTCAGTGTAGTAAGAGTTTCTCTTAAATACATAACTTTATTTTCTATTGACGATTTTCCTTACAAGCGTTTAAATTACTAATATTCAAAACAGTCAGCCTTATTCTACGTCTGCGATTAGTAGTCGTTTAATTATGTGTATAGCGTTACAACTGCGTCATTTAAACGTAACGTTTAAACGTAGAGTCGCTCCAATAAATCAGATTAAAAATAAAACAGACAAAAAAAACAATTTCCACCTGCTGGTCACATACTGTAGATGTCCTTCACAAGCAAACAAACAGGAATGCACAAGCACAAGCGCTCACACACATGTATACACACACACACACACACACACACACACATACAAATGAGAGCAAAGAATCACACACTGACCTGGGATCTAATTTTAGCGGTGCCATATCATGGAAACACCTGACTGTGTCTGTTAAGAGGAACACATCATCTTGTCATGCCTCGCATCTCCATTTATTACGTGTGTGTGTGTGTGTGTGTGTGTGTGTATATATATATATATATATATATATATATATATATATATCTATTATGTGCATGACAAACATTTGTAGTCATCTGAAAAGTAAATAAAAATGAATAGATGAGGTTCAACTATTTCCACCTGTCAAAAATTGTCCTTTGTCAACATAGGAAAAAATATGCTGTGTCAGAAAAATGAATTTACAGCAGATTATTTCAATTATAAGTGTGGAATATTTGGATGGTGGTCAACAGACACACGGATTTGGGAATTATAAATGTACAGCAACTGGAATGAAAAACTGAATTTTGATGACAGCGCTAATTTCACAGTGTGCTGCTGTGTTTTCAGACACATTTTTCCGGCGATATTTGAGACGTTAGTGGCAAATATGAGGCCTCATCGCCGCGTCTTTGTTCTTCAGAAACCTGGGGTTTTTTTTGGCATGACAGAAGTAGAAGTAGAAAATAGTCTGTGTGGACAAAGTTTTGCTGCTTCAGCTCGTTGTTAAGTTGTGAGGTCCGTGTTTGGAGTTCAAAAAAACCACTTACCTCAGTGTGACCTGTCCCCGCCTTAAAGTTTGAAAGAGTTGGTTGACGAGATCGTTGGAAGCAAGTGTGGCGTGAAAGAGGTGAGGGAGCAGGTGTTGGGGCAAGTTGTGTGTGGGGGCAAAAAAAAAAGCCGCTTTGCTCCAACTTGAGAAAAATAATTACCCCGCGATTAAAAAGAAGACAAAACACAGAAACTGGACCTCGTTTTTTTTTTTTTTTTTTTGCCGTGACACTGTGTAGTGTTTAGACTGTCATGTTTATTAATGGCGACGGCTGCTGCATATATGGGGGTACGGCCCGGCTCGGTGGTAGCGAGTGCTGCTGTGTGACAGAATGAGAAGAGAACTAACTTCATTACGTGTCGTGACCCCCTCTTGATATAGATATATCCTTTAGGCGGCCTGTCAAGGACTCTGAATTCATCAGGATGTAGATGGACGCTTTTTTCCGCGGCCACTATTCAATCAAAATATGAATATGGCTCTGCTGGTCTCCCTGCAGCAGTGGGGGACTTCTTAGAATGAGTTTGTTTTATTGATCAAATGAAATTAACACACACACACAGAGAGAGTGAGAGAGAGTGAGAGATGGAGAAGCAGTACGTCTAATCATGGAGTGTGGGTCAGCCAGCATGTTTAATTTAATGGGCCTCGTCATAGTTTCACAACGTCTCACATTGTGAACTTAATTCCTCTTCAGCACGTTAATTTGCATTGTGTCAATTGACTGGAGTGCTTACTGTATCAGCTTGAGTCGCACTTGATATTCAGCCCATGCCCTAATACCATTAGGCAAATGTAAAGTTGTGTCATTTACACATTTGAGGGGGAAAAAGGAGAGAGAGGGAGAGAGAGAGAGAGGGGGAGAGGGAGAGAAAAGCCAATTTGCGCTGGACAAGACTGGCTTGTGATTATCAGTGGATGTTATTACTGTGGAGAGGCAGACGTTTGAAGGTTATGTTTCTGGGCAGTAATTGAAATGCAAAATAACATTAGGATCGATGGCCATCTCTGTTTATTTATGAAATCAATAACGTAACTGTCCCTCATGAGTCCCCCTCTGATTCCCAATGACGGCTTAAGTCCCCGCTCGTTTATTCTTTCTTCCCCCCCCAACCCCATAACCTCCTGTTCTGTCTCTCTTTTTAAAAGGCAGTTAGGCGAGTGTTTGACTTTGCAGAGAGAGCAGTTTCCTGGAGGTGGTGGTCGGGTATGTAGATGGAGGATGGGGGGGGACAGGGGGACGGGGGACGGGGGCGGTGAGACGATACTCCAGGTAAGAAGACATCATCCATGTGGGAAATCTATGCAATCTCTGCCCGTGGCAGTGACATTGAAGAGGCCATATGCTGGAGTTTCTGTGTACAAGTGTGTGTGTGTGTGTGTGTGTGTGTGTGTGTGTGTGTGAGATAAACAGTAAAAACATAGTTATTAACATAATCAGAACTGGGACTTTCAAAGCAAAGGTTTAGAGCAATTTCCACTCATTTTAATAAACACAAAATATTTTTGTAATTTCCTACTTGTAAGAGATCAGTCTTTGATGCACTGTGAGGACCACTTTGTTGTTTGACTGTGTCCCACAGGGTGTGCATTTACAGAAAAAAGCCTTCACAATAAAAGCACACGTGAATGTCAACTTTCACAAAATCTAAAACTTATAAACAATTCTTTGCCAAACTCATCGACTCAATCAAGGCTTGTGAGCTGAGTCATTTAGCAGCAGCATGACATACGGATGGACATTTTTACAGCTATTTTGAAATTTGTAGTGCACATGATGACTAATTGTTAGAAATTAAAAAATTAAATAAATGCAAGGGACAAAAATAGGAAAAAAAAAACAAAGTGAGAAAATAACATTTACAAAATGTGCCCAGTCCAAAATGAGCTGAGTAAGAATTCTCAAGCTTCTGTTGCAGTCATTGATTAACAAGGGGAAAGAGAGAGAGAAAATGGATCCCTGTAGGAATTATAATCTGTGGACATAACCATTCAGGACAAATAAAATGACAATAACCCGATTTTTAACGTTTACGAAAGATACGCACGAGCGATGAAGACAAACCTTTTTTTTTTCCATTTTCCTTTATTGTAAAATCAACATTTTACATCATGTCTCTTCTTCTGCTTCTTCTTTTTTTTTTCCATCACTCACAGCAGCACTTGAACGGTGCGTTTCCGATTTTAGAGCGCACGCTCAGATTTCCTTTGCTGACCTTCATTTGTGCTAACGCCGTGCCCGCGCGCATGTTGTTGTTACTACTTAACACTTGGGCGACACTCACTCGCCCATTTTCCCGCTTGCATGACCATTCATTTCCCAGACACTGCGGCTGCGGACTAACAGTGTAATCTATGTGTCAGGCAGGGAAGGGGCGCTCCGTTTAAAGCTGATAGAGTTTGCCCCAAACAAGGACAGCCTATCATAGAAAGATTAATGAACTAATTTCATGCATGGCTCCTTGCCTCTGTCCTTCTGCGCTTCCATGTTCGACTGTGTGTTCAGCACCATGATTTACGCCGCGTGCCTCGCTACAAGCTTAACCCCGAGCTTAACAATAATATTTCCTCCCTCTGGGAAAATACATAGTAAAATATAAGGAACTAGATTCTTTTTTTTCTTTCTTCACATTAAAAGGACAGCATGAGGTCACTGTGGAGAATTGTTTTGAGTATGCGTTTTAGATGTGCTGTGTTTTTTTTTTTTTAAGTCTTGTGAAAATTTATTGTGCTGAAATTTGGAGGCTGGAAAATGTATTTCATGGCTTAGAGAAGAAGAGGAGGAGGAGGAGGTGGATGGATTCAGGATTTATGTGGGGAAGCAACGGATCTACAGCACTGCCAGCATGAGGACACATGCCAAAACACACACATGTACACACACATCTAAGCTGTTCTAGCGGGACATTTTCACACCCATCACGGTGTGGTTCGAAAAAAATTGAATAAAAGGAAAAATTTGTGGTCGTGCGGCGTCTCAATCGTTTATTTCTTTTTAACGCGGCGTTGTGTGGAGACGCTCTGGTTCCGTCTGAAGCCTGTGTGTCTGCTGCACTCAGCCGTCTATTGTGGAAGTGTCTGGGCCTCAGAGAGCGGCGGAACAGAGGCGGCAGGTGACCTTCACGTCTGTCTGATGAGTCCTGCTCGTCTGCTCAGTTTGTACCATTTTTCTGCGCAGCCGAGCAAACACCACCCCATTAGATGTTAGGTACAACACCTTTCTGTGTGTGTGTGTGTGTGTGTGTGTTGTTGCCACGAGTCGGGCTGTGCTCAGGAATCTCTGTCTCTTTATTATAAAGACGGGAAAAGCAAACTATAAAACTATGAAGCTATTTCTGTTCACACGAATTGGTGGTTGGTGCCATTATTTCATTTTGACAGATTTGAAAGGACCCATTAGAAATTTCCATTAAATCTAACAAAAAAACATCTCCCCAGCGTTACTGTGTGCTAAGTGTGGAATGAACTACTTTTTACATATGCCACAGTGTTCTATCCCTTTGGGAATCCCCCCCTATCTGGCTGTGATGATGTATTAACTGTTACCATGCCGCTCTCTCTCTCCCTTTATCTTTCTCTCCCTCCCCTTCACCTCATATGGGAGAAAATAGAGCTTCCAGTTGTCCATATTTACATGCTGATTGCTAATAAGATTCAACACGGGTCCCTGTGAGTCTGTTTTTTAAACCGCAACAGCCACAAAATGACGCTTTATCGCTCCATCTCACACTATGTTAACAGTCCTGACTGATTAAAAATGCATAAGGAATGTCTGGGACCCGAAACAGGAGGGTTTATTTTTTCATGCCTCATCTGAAACAGGAAGGAAGCAGAGGATCAATAGATCTGATCTGGGCCCAGGGGTAGAGGCTATCTCCTCCCTGCATCCCTCTCTCCCTCGCTCTACTCGCTGCCCGTTAGCTGTTAAAAGAGAGGTTTCATGTTGTCAGGGCCTGATGACTTCATGGCTTTATATAAACACTTATGCAAAGAGGCAGCAGCGGAGGAGGGGAAATACATTTCCAGCCACAACAGTTAATGTTTTTTTAAAAAAAACGGTCAGGCCCTGGCAACGAAACACGACAGCGTCGCAGGAATCTGGTGAGCATTAATCTCTCGTTAGTTTCAGACATGGCTTCTTAACGTGGCTTTTCCACAGCGCTCACTCTCAACATGGACCAGGACTGATGTGGTGTGACATCAGTGACGGACAGACGCAGACGTTCTAACACTGACCCAAGTCGTGATTCATGCTCTGGAGATTCATGCGCTGTTCAAAAAAACCACTGCAGCAGCAACAACAACAACAATATCTGATCGTAACTTTGGATCCTCTTGCAGCTTCAAAATAAAACGCCCCGTTGTAAAACACACTTTAATCGTTAAATAAAATGAAGTCCGACAGACTCTTTGGTAAACTTTGATAACACGGGCTCATATTCCGTCATTACAGTCACAGTGAAGTCACTTTTATTCGCGTTTGCACTTTATTTGTACCTGTGCAGAGATGTGAGATTTGTGCAGAGACGTGCTTTAGGTGCCACTAATGAAGAAATATGAAGAAATAGCAGAACCACTGCGCCAATACTGTAATAAATACATTTTATATGAATAGATAGATAGATAAGGTGCATTATTACTTGGAACAATGCTACTTTTAGGACTGCTCAAAATCACTGTGTAGATGAAAATAAAATGAAAGGTTCCAGGTCGCCCTCAGCCTCTGCATTCTCTCTCTCCCTCTGAAGTCCATTGTAATCCAGTATTGCACATTCACTGGCAAACGAACCCGGACTATTGATTGGTTCATGTATTACCCATGATCCTCCACATGCTGAGTGTAACACCTCTCCCTCTGTCCATTAACAGTCTTCTGAAGTTTCATTCATTCACTTAGCGAGTGAGCAGACGACCCATTGTGGGCATTGTTTGCAAGATGTATGGGGCATCTGTTGACATGGTCATTAGTTACCATTTTGCCTGAGAGAAATAAGCTACCGTAGTATATCACTTGGCATTCCAACACATTAATGGCCCGTGTTCGTAACATAATCTATCAAACTCGGATGAACCGGCGCGCTCCATCACAGCTGATGAATCTCTCGCAGGATAATCAGACGATGATGGAGGAAAGCAACGTCCAGTAGATCTTGTCAGACATGTTAGTGGTGATATTTTGGTTGTGTGACTTGTGCTGACTTCAGCGCTGGGTTTCATGTTTTCTCAGCGTTCTCGAAAATCGACGCCAACTTCCCTGGATATTTGGATTCATCAAGGCGTTAATAATCCTTTTAAAAGGTTGATGTTTTGAGGTTCTGTGGGAGCAGAGGTGGAAAGTAATGGATTACATTTACTCGCGTAACTGCAATTGAGTAGGTTTTTTGTGTACTTATACTTAAAAATTTGTAATTTGACTTTTACTTAAGTATGTTTTCTTGCATGTGCTGTACTTTTAATTAAAACAATAAATGTGAGATTTTTGTCCTTTGGCACGACACAAGAACCTAAGTTAGTTACTAAGTAACTACTACTCAGTCAATTTTAAACATCCTGCTTTTTTTTTTACTGTAACTTGAGTACGTTTGCTTGTACTTAAGTCAAATTTAATCAAAATAGTGGTACTTTAACTTGAGTAGAATAGTTCAGTACTCTTTCCACCTCTGTGTGGGAGTCATTGTGTTGTAAAGTCACTCCCGAATCCAAGAGATGAATTAATTTGTTTGTCTGTGATAATCACATTTAGTCAGTACTACATGTTACTGTGGTTCCGGTGTCCTCAGGTTTGACTTTAGCACAGAAACTAACCTCGGCTCTTGCGTGTGTGTGTGTCCCCCCGCAGGTTGCTAACCAGAATGCCCGCTGAGGACCGACACCTCTCCTCGAGCTGTGGTTCCTACGTCAAAACCGAGCCTTCCAGTCCTTCTTCCTCACTCGTCGACACCGGCAGTCACCACAGTCCCAGCGGCAACTCCGACGCCAGCGGTGGTTACATCAACGGCAGCGGCGGACGCTCGCACGCCCTGGACTCCCCGCCCATGTTCAACCCGGGCATGCTGGGAGGCGGCAGCGCCTGCCTACGCCGCTACGAGGAGTGCTCCGGCGGCATGGCGGATGACTCGACAATCAAGTGCGAGTACATGCTCAATGCCATCCCCAAGAGGCTGTGCTTGGTGTGTGGCGACATTGCCTCGGGCTACCACTACGGGGTGGCCTCCTGCGAGGCCTGCAAAGCCTTTTTCAAAAGGACGATACAAGGTATTTCCCCACTTCCTCTTTTTCTTTTTCACTGGCTCACCTGAGCTAATTTTCCGTATCGTTGTGCTCTCGGTTTGACCTGAGAAAATTGTATTTTCTGTCATTTCCCGGGTGGTTGAATATTCGGAAGAGTTACCCATTCAGCCCAAGAGGACTGTCGCAATCCAAAAGCAATTTTTTGGGTGATTCTGGGTGACACACAACACTTTACATTCCAACTCAGAAATAGCATAGCAATCATTTCATAACAGGGGGGTAATACTAAAATAATACAGCTATTTTTAAAGTTATATCCAAGCTTGATAATAACTGATACATGATAATAAGGAGATAATATTCCAGAAATAACGCGACACGGTTCGGAACAAGGGGCGTTTGCATGTGCTCTCCGTTTGTTTCTCCGTGTTCTCTGGTTTCCTTCCACCGTCCAAAGACATGCAGATTTGACGATTAGGCAAACTGGACACTCTGCATTGACCATAGGTGTGAGTGTGAGAGTGAATAGTTCGCCCTATGTCAGCCGGGATTGGCACCAGCGCCCGCCCGCGACCCTCATGTGGAGGATAAAGCGGTAGAAGATGAATGAATGGATGAAGGTAATGACTTGCTAATGTGGATAACTATAGGCTAATAACTTTACATGGGAATTAGCAGGAGAACACATTTGGTAATTACTGATCATGGATTTGAACTCGTCCTTAGTTATTCCCCACACTCTGTATGTTTTCAAGGTTCTGTTGTTCATGTCTTGCTTAATGATATGTTAATCAAGGCTAGAAAAAAAAGGAATGTTACCATATTATTGCTAGAGCTGAAACAATGAATCGATTCATCGATCATTAATCGATTACTAAATTAATCGACAAGTACTTAATCGTTTGGAAGCTTTTTTCATGATTGAAACCATTAAATGTGAGTACTTTCTTCATTTCTTTCAACATTAATCGAGAAAATAATCGACAGATTAATCGATGATGGAAAATAATCGTTAGTTGCAGCTCTAATTATTACTGTAATTTAGAGTAGAGTTTGTTTCATTAAGCTTACTATGATTGTTGTCAGAATAGCATATTGACCTGATGAGGAACCCCAGCTCTCACAGCTCACTGTAGTGATTACAGTGTCTGCAGCAGACAGCAGAGAACCACACTGCAAATCCGATCTGGGCTATGATGATTATTATTATCATCATTATTATCATTATTATTTTTATTCCTGCATGTGAATCATACATTTGGCATGAGCTCTGCCATGTGTGGGATCGGTGCCACAGTAATCACTAGGACAGAGATGATGATATGAGACGCAGAATTTTGAATTTCATCCACTGCATTTACGTCTGCAGACATGAGGTCACATTAGTGAGGCCACGCTTCCATTTTTCCTCTGAATTACCAAAGCATCTTCTTTTCCTCGATAAATACGAGCGTGTGCATTACTGCCTGCATAAGGTATAATATAGTCACTTTATTTTTACTTCTAAATGGAGTTGGATATGTTATCACAGGAGATTTCCGTTACACTGACAAAACATGAATCCAGTGGTGACAGTTTCTCTCGGTAGCTCAAACGTCTCTATTGTTTTAAAAGCCGTGATATTTGTGGGGTTGTTTTTTTGTTCCGTGGTTAAGATTTACAAGACAAAACCCTCGCACAGAGCAACAGAGCCCAGACTGTAAACACTGCACTTCACTGTGTGACTTTGTGTCGCCTCGCTCTTCTCTTCCCTCCTTCCTCTCTCGTTCTCTCCCTCCTCACTCTCCTTCGCGGAGGACGGGCTCGTAATGAACCTAATCTGTCCGTCATTCGTCCCGAGCCGCGGGAGTTTCAGTCAATAACAATCAGTGTTGGGTGACTGTAATTAAGAACCAGGCATTTCATTGGGAGAAAGTCAAGGTGGGAGGTGTGGATCTGTTCTTGTGCAATCCCCCCCCACCTCACCCACCCACCCCAGGCGCCTCCACCCAAGAGGGAGGAGATGGGGACCAATTAAAAGCTCAGGCACGCGTTTGTTGGAGCAATAGCAGACGAAAGGGACGAGAGGAGCGGGACGTCGAGAAGTCCTCTAAATAAAAGGCTGAGGGACAAGGGACAGGAGGGACATGGTCACTCAGTGAAAGGAGAAGCAGCTTTAATGGAATGGTAATCAGGGAGGGGGGGTCCCGGCCTCGGTAAAGGAGGAGGACAAGGAGAGGTCCAGCTTGAGTGGAGATGAGCGTGTGGATAATAGCATGGCATAATAATATATCAAAATTTAGAGGGAAAATAAGAGAGGTTAAGGAAGGATATTAGAGTGGTTGAAATGTCCTTTGAGGAATAAAGGTGGACACAAGACCTGATTAACTAAGAGGGTACGCCGACAGTGGGCTTTTAGAGGTAGGCAATTTAAGACTTATTCTGGGTCCCCAGTGCTACCCCACCTCAACACACACACCACTTTTTTTTTTAACCATTCAGGTATTAAATGTTTTCTTTATAACATACAAATGAATTTGACCCTCCTTAAACTGACAAAAATCATCCATCCCAGCATTTTCTTACATGGTATGATATTAAATTCATATACGTTTATCGTGTGTTTAAGAATCAGATGTCAGCAAGAGACGGTGAAGCGAGTGGAAGACTGAAATACTAAATGATTACTAACATATGAATACGAAACTGTTCATTTTGTTGAATTTCAGGTGTAATAGTGAGTGTTAAAGTAAGATTCCAAGTGTGTATGCACAGATGAAGTCGTTGACAGCTGCAAAACAATCCGTTAAAAAACATAAAAAATGAAACACTGAAGTTGTACTAAACAAGAAATGTTGTGTGTTATCAACCATCAGTCAAACTGGGACAGTAAAACACATATTTTTTGCCATTTGTGCATTGCATTGTGGGATATTAGTCAACAGTTCTCTGTGCTCATTTACTGTGTAAACACACATGCACATATTAGTTTAGTACGTTAGCGTGTAATGCGAGTTCTGCGCGTCATTACACGATCAAAGCGAAGCACGGACAACATACAGTGACTTAGTGGTGTTCTATGTGCTCTGTATAATTAGTTTGTGCACACAGCACATGTGCTTTTATCCACACATGTGCGCGCTGCACTGTGCTTTATTCTCCCCCTGCTGCTGCCTCTCAGTTTAAAGACTTAAGCCACGCTGAAACCAGCAGCGGCCTCTGCCAACGTGCTGGCGCGGTGCCGCCGGCCCCCTCACTGTGCATGTGACCCTGCTGGCAGCAGCGATTCCAGGGATCCTGACAAATGTTGGCACCTTCTCGTCGTCCAACAGGGGGTTGGTGTGTCTGTGTGTCTGTGAGGCAGGGGCAGAGCAGGTCTGGCAGGTCTGCAGCATACAACACCTGGTTTGCTGTTTTTAGGTATCATTAATACATGAACTGGACTTACGGGACATTACTTAAACATTCAATCAGGGGATTGGGATACTTGGGAGGATTTGTCATTGGATTGTCTGGGTCACGTAAAAAAAACTTTTTGAAGTGAGCGTGTAATGATCCCTGAAAGAAACTGTTAACAGGAACCTGGTGAGAAAGACAGGCAGCAGATTCAATATGTCTGCGTTTCAGGCTGTTTTTGGACCAGAGTGATTAAATTGCATAGGAAATATTTCCAGTGTGAGCCAACAGCCGTCGAGACGGACTTGAATAATACATCGAGCTTTGCTACATGATACCGGAGCTTTGAAATGGCCAATCTAACAGCAGCTCCGGGTCGTTACAGGAGAGCATTATGCAGAACGCCCGGCTGTGTGTTGTCGAGGGAGGGCAGCCTTCCCATCATCCTTTAGGTGAAGAAGGATGGGCTGGGAGGGGTCGTGGCGAGCCTTTCAGGGAGGACGCTCTGCATTAATGAAGCTCATTTATCTGAGAATCAAAATGGGGGTGGGACTATAGGTGCTTTTTACACGTCCCATCAAAATGCCACCAAACTGTCCTCTCCTTGTCACGGGGGGGTCACCTTGGGACAGGTGTGTGCATTCATGCACACGTGTGTGTATTTCCTCTTTTCCATCATATCATCCCTCTCTTTTTCATACACACAAACACAGGTTTAATGACGGCGTGTTTTTTGTCGTTCCTCACAGGTAATATCGAGTACAGCTGTCCGGCCACGAACGAATGTGAGATCACCAAACGGAGACGCAAGTCGTGCCAGGCCTGCCGCTTCATGAAGTGTCTCAAAGTCGGCATGTTGAAAGAAGGTGAGTCCTCCTATTCTATTAAAGAAATCCTTTCTGTTTTATGTCGTTCTTACGACTTGTTCTCACTCACAACATCGCATGTGAGAATCTAAAGGAATCTGTGTTTCATTGTTCAGTGTTTTTAAACCATTCACCGTGGAAACATAGAGGCGCTGTTTTGTTGTTTTCGCAACATATTATAGACTAGAATTAACTGATAATAGAATATTTGTTAGTGGCAACCCTGGTGAGGTTTTGTAAAAGGGGGTTATTAGGTTTATAAATTGAAAAATAATAACAATAAAAGTAGTATTGACAAGACTGCTAATTTTGTTATCGGGATAAAATATTACTCTTGTTCTTCTTATTTCTGTCTTATTATAGGATAAAGAAGTTATGGAACTAAAAGCAAAAGTCTTTTACTTTATATCTTATATTGTATAAAATTACCTAAACAATTTTGTCATTTAGACAAATAAAAATTAAACTTATTGTCAACTTTGACTTTGGGTCCTTTCACACATTAGCTATAAGAGTTACGCCGAGCACCAGCAAGCCCAACACAAGTGACTTTGTTACACTCGACATTTCCTCCATTCACTACCATGTTGTTTTTATAACAAACGTGTTAATCATTAAATAAGGTATGATCAGGTATTTTTTACCAAGAAATAGTTTCTTCAGAGGTTCATTATTAAGATTTAAATGCACAGAAACATGTGTTTGATCTGCTCATGTTGCCTTGTTACTACCTAGATAATCTGCCCAGCACCTGCCGGCTTTTAAGCAAATAGGCAATGGCACTCTGATTTGTTTGCCACTTATTCCGTTCAAAAAACACCCGTGATTAATTACAATCCTAAGTACAACCCTTTATAAATGATAACGCTCCGTGCAGTGGCCATTTAACTACAGCAAAAGTGGATTTGGACACGCCCTGGTTGCACTTGTGCCGCGCACTTTACACCATGTACTTAGGTCGTTAAAATGGAGCCTTACATCTGTTCCACTCTTAAGGGCTAAAAAAGCTGGTCAGAGATCAGATATTAAAGCCAGCTGCTGCCTTGGGGAGAACCAGCAACATCGCCCACATGCCTTTATTTACCTCTCCTCACACCGCGGAGCCTCAGTGCTGAACTCAGACGCGTGGAAAAAGCTGCTGAGTTGGATGTTCATACCGAGACTGACTGAGATGTGTAACCGTACTCTTCAAAAGCACACGCTGTTCCCCCAAGACTTCCATCTCCCATGGGCTCTGGGTGTCTCTCTCCCTCCCTCCCTCGCTCCCTCGCTCCCTCCCTCACCCTCACTCTAGCTGTCTGTTTCCCTTCCCCTCTCTTGCCTGGCGTATTGATCCACTAAATGCTTTCCAAACATCCCACCTCACTTCCTGCATGTGTTGTTTCTCCTCCACCGAGAGACCTTTGGGAGTTCACAGGGAGAATCTAGCTGATAGACACGTTCTCCTTCTTTCAGAGGAAGATTCCTTTTTTACACTCATTTATTTATTTTGGATTTGCGTGTGTAACTGAATGTCAGCCAGTGATTGATTAGGACTTTAATTTATTAAATCTTTGTTCTGTCTTCATGAACTGACGGGAATTGCACAAAGTATACGTCAAACCATACAGTTTATTAATTAAGCTTTTTTTGCTATTATTATAATATCCAGAGGTGAGTGTTGACCTTTTGTGTTTATTTTTGTTTTGTTCTGTGCACAAATGTTTTGATGCACACCGCGTTATCGTGGCGGTATTGTGTGTCAACTATCTGCTGAATTACATGTTATGTTTTTCAGTGGCACTTTTTTTTTTACTCAAGTTTCAGCCACATTAGATCTGAGGTTTTCAAGCCTCTGTGTTTAGCCAGGGAAATGAGACTCCTTGAGGTGCAAGGATCCATGAAAAAGGTTTTTTTTTTTTTTTTTTTTTTTAAATAAAGAAAGAAAAAAAACAGGAAGCAGCTACTTATGGAGTCCTTTATACAGTATTAGCCTAAATAGACACAGTCATTTTCACACTAATAGCACATAGAAAAACAACTTCAGTTGAATGGAAGTCTATGGGAGAAATGAGCTCCTGCCTCACCGTCGAGATTTATAACCTCAGTAAACATTTTCCTGAGCAGTTAATGGTCTCAGTCACTAGTTTCAGATCTTCCCCAATCGAACACGATGACACTTTTGTAAATTATGGTCCCATTTAGAGGGAAATAGTCGATAAAGCTTGGCATATACGAGCTGCCACAGCAGCTATATCAGCACGTATCAGATGGTCTCATTCAATAGGTGCCTGGTTGCAGGTGACGTCTGTGAACCTCTGTTTGCAAAACGTCAACATGGCGCCGGCCCAAACTGCAGTTTCTGGAGGAATGAACACGGGAGTTCAGATTTTCTTTTAGGTGACGTCACAACCAGTTCTAGCATTAATGCTTATTAGACTTTATGGGTCACTGTCATCTCTCCACAAAGCAAGGACTCCACTACATGGCCCCGGCATGACTCGACTCGCCTCACACACAAACTAGTGACTTGTTCAGTACTTCCTGCATGATTGGAGCACGGACTGAAATACAGCGGCAGGGGTTTTGATGCTGCACGCGATCGCAGGCTTTAAGCAGTGCCGTCACTAAATACACCAGATTCCTCTGTTAAATATTGAGACTTTTGTTTAGTTAAATGTTGGAGATTAATGCAAGTTTCCAGGATTTTAAGTATTTTTAATTGATCTACAGTTCGGCATTGTTCAGTTTCTTGTATCGGAAGTCTTGCTCATGCCTCTTCCAGTGACCGATCAGTGGCCGGCAGTCTGGCCAGAGCAGATACTAAAATCGCTAATGGAAAAGCAAAAAAACCATGTGTCGTGCCGTGCCATGCTGAGGTGAGTCAAGTCTTCCCGGGACGGTTTAGTGGAAAAACGCATATGTGAAACACAAAAACTGTATCCCACAAGGGCAAGCTCTGAAGTTAAGCCCACTTCCATCCAGCCTGATTCTAAGATATATATGCTCATATAATGCTGTGTTGTGATATCTATGACATAACTGTACATGTCCTACAGTTATAATAACAGTAATATTTAAAACCTGGTAACTACCAATTCACATCCACTCGTGCAACACACAGTTCAGTCACACTGAAGGGTCGTCCACTCCACTGTTGCCATTACGGTTCTATTTATATCCGCATCCACTCCTGATGTCTTCATCCTGGCCCAAATATCTCACACCGAGGCTTTGATTCCCGTCCAGAAAAAACACTGTTGCTCAGAAATAAAGCTGAACCTATTAGCGCATGCTTAAAGGAAAAACAGCAGGGTATTGTCTGTGGCAGGCTGCACTAAGCCGTTGATGTGGACAGTCAGTGTGTGTGTGTGTGTGTGTGTGAGGGGGGAATTTTGACGCCGTAGCCTCCACCACCTGCCGCTCCTGAGATGCAGCATCGCAGCGACCGCGACGTGTGGCACAGTGGGTGATTCGCTGAAAGTGATGGCATTCAATTAAAAGAAAAAAAAAAAAAAGGACATTTAATGGTGGCATGGAGCTGCGGCGTGGCCTCTTCCACACTTGGGGGAACTTTGATCATGGTATCAGTGGGGGGACAGTGGCTTGCCCTACTTCATGTAATGAGATCAACCTCACCGTCTAACAAGTAGCCGAGGGCTGCTCGTGGAGAAGTGATAAGCACGTAGAAGAGCACGGATGCAGGTGTCGTGAATAAAGCAAATAAAAATGCAATTAGCATTTTAAATGTAACTTTAAAATATAAACTA
This sequence comes from Solea solea, assembly GCF_958295425.1. NCBI lineage: Eukaryota > Metazoa > Chordata > Actinopteri > Pleuronectiformes > Soleidae > Solea > Solea solea. The sequence continues at coordinate 10,753,402 of NC_081150.1, forward strand.
ATGTCTGTTACGTTCAAATTATTGTTAAAATGTAGCGTTAGGGACAACAAGATGATAATGATGATGATTCATGGTCTCTATCTCTCCTTTATCATCTTCTCTCTTTTGAGTTCTTCTTCTTTTCACCCATTTCTCTTTCACTAACCGGGTTTCTTCCATTCTTCCCTCCACATTCTTCACTCCACTCCTGCCAAGTGCATGATCATTGTTTTCCTGGGTTTATCTACAATAATTATAAGGTCTTGATGTGAATTCCGCCGTCGTTTCTTTGGGATAAATAATTTTTGCCCCTGACCGTACCTGTGCTGCAGCTGCATACACACAAACGCTCCCTCAGTCAGATCTGACGGTGTTGCATGACAGAGCCTGTTTCATAATAATTTTAAATCACGTCTGTTCACAAAGACTAAGAGTCAGAATCACATCATCAATAGCAAAAAAAAAAAAACTTTCAGGTGTGTCTTTGTGGAACATCAAATAGGTTTGGTGGAAAAGTATTGTAGATGACAGGCTTTCTCCCTCCAGATCCGCCTGCACTGCTGTGTCACAGTGGAGAGCCTGGATGAGCTGGGTGGACGGTAGCAGCAGGCGGCTGTTTGAGGGAACCTGCCTCATTCAGTGACCCCGTAAATTTCCAGCTGAGACTCATAAAAGGTCAGGGGTTCAATGGAAAAACCTCCACGTAATTACAACTTGCGGAAGGTATGGTGTCCGTGACTGCTGCCAGGAGTCGGTGTCCGCGGCTAATAGTAGCACTAATACCCCATAGCATTTTTTTTTTTTTTTGTACTTTGAGATGTGAGGTATGTGTTTTTTTTATTTCCTGATAAAGAAAGATTTATTTTAGGGTTGTTGTTTTTTTTTAATGCCATGGTGGGATGAGTCTTTGATTGAATTACCAAATAATCATGTTAACAGATTAGCAGGTTTAAAAATGATATCCTATTTAAACAGAACCATACGTCCCTTTAGACCGAATCCTGTGTTAAATCAAAATGTCAGTGAAGTCAGTGAAGCCTTTGCTCCCGTGAGGTGGATGCGTGTTGGTTCTTAGTGTTTAGTGTTCTTGTGGTGTATTCTTTGCTTGTGGGTTTGTTTTTTTTTGACACCACTGTAACATGGTGGATGAATAGAGGCTGCCAGACTATTTTGGCAAGCCCCACCGCTGTCTCGCCCTCGCCCCGACCACAGATAGGGATCAGCAGTCTTTCCTGAGCGAACGTGGCTACTGGGGTAGTGTTACCACCTTATTTTCCTCCAGCTACATTCACAAAAGATTAGTAAAGCCATATCCAATATCACAGACTGTCAGGTCCCTTTTGCCAATCAATAGCCTTTAGATCAGAAACCAATCTGAGATTACATCATCAAAATAAAGGTATGGCTCAAGTTTGAACTGTATCTTGAAAAGACGTCGACCGTACATTTAGCACCAGATCTTAACACCTTTTTCGTCCTGCTAAATTGTGTCTTTATAAGACGGCTAGATGTTGTCGCACTTGTGCGGGACCTTGTTTGCTCTTTAGGGAGTCGGCCTGCAGCGGAGAGTCAGCGCCCACCCAGAGGCTCGATACTCTGGCAGGTGATAGATCAGACACGGAGGCTAACACGTGTTCCTCTGAAGAAGGGGATTTAGCGCAGCGCTGACCTCTTTACAACCCAACACACACACACACGAACACATTCATGTACACACATGCCAAATGTATATCACCCACTGACAAGTGACATGGAAATCAGACCTTGAGGTACATGTTTCCTGCTGGCACCCTGCTCCTTCTGTCTCTCAGCCGCTCCAACGCAAACATTCCGTGTGAACGCCACAAACCAAACTGGCTGCCGTGGTAATCTACACCAGGGATCCTGAATCGACCTGGCCATGTCCAGCTGTGCAGATGTTTTTGATTACAGCCACATTTGTGGTCAGAGTGCTTCTGTAACACACTGTGTTACCCGCCGAGGACGCGCCGGCTCGGATTTGTGGAAAGTGTAAAACGTGATAAAGAGGCTGATGTCAGTGTGCACTGTGTATGTGAGAGAGAGAGAGAGAAGCCCAGCTTTGTCTTGTCAGCCCATCAGGGGTTAGAGCAGGTGGGGACACCATCCTGACACCTCCCTACTCTTGTCTCATGGCCATTTTCTCAGAGACTCCCTCCTCGCTGCAGCCCACCCAGTCTCTGCACTATCAACAAAATCTGTCTGCTACCTTTAGCAGGTTTACAGACTTGGCCCTCAGAGGTAGAGCCGTGGAAGGGCAAGGTCCCTGTGCCTCGTAAAGGGCGCGCTGCTGTGCAGGAGGGGGGGGGGGGTGCGTACACTGCATCCCTCTGATTTTTCCCAGCTAAAATAGGGAGCTCCTAATCTCCCTTTGGCAGCGTCCGAGGGCCAGCCAATTCTGACACATTCTCTAGAAAGAAGCGCCTCTGACAGGTGAATGGCTGAAAATAGTTGAGTGTGAGACACACGTGCGCATGTTCATATCGTCACACGCGGGCTCGATGCGCACCAACGTGAACACGTGGATGTGAAATCATTCCTCCGCTTATCAATCTCTCACAGATTAACTTCTTTTTCTTTTTTTTTAACAGTAACTGCTTGGAACTCCATTTTATGTTTTTATTCTCACACTTCTTTGCTTTTGCTTTTGTCGATCTGCATATTACTAGCCACTGAGGTCATGTTGCCTGTTTTATGGTATAATTTAATCCTATTAATGGTCAAGACATAAAGAAATATTTCTGCAGGATATTATGTTACAGCCTTTAAAAGAAATCAGATTTGAATTCGGAAAATATCTGACTATGTCCCACTGTAGTTTTACAGTCCCAGTATTTGCAGCTTCTTTTTTTTTCCATTCAATTTATTTCTCTAACTTTCTGTGACTTTTAGTTGAACCCGAAAATGAATGAAATATTTTTTTTTTTCTTGGCAGTTTGGAGAAGACACATTTGCGACACTGCAAGATCTTTCTTAATTAAATATACATTAGAATGCAGGGCTGCAACTAACAATTATTTTCATAATCAATTAATCTGTCGATAATTTCCACAATTAATAGATTTGTTTGGTCTGTAAAAAGGTTAGAAAATGTTGAAAAATATTGATCTGTGTTTCCCAAACCTGGAAATGATGATATTCTTGAATGTCTTATTTGGTCCACAATCCAAAATTATTCAGTTTGAATGATTAGTTGTCCAAATGGAGCAAAGAAACCAGAGAATATTCACAGAAAGCTTTTTTTTATGTATTGTAAAAACACTCAAACTGATTATCAGAACAGTTGATGATTAATTTAGTAATCGATTCATTGAAAAATTAAATGTGAATACACAGTTAACTGAGTAAGTGAAATAATACAATTTATTGGTGTATTTCTAATATCCCGACACATTTTATTTTTTTGTAAATGTGGATATCAGTTATTTTGTAGAACTGAATAGAAATCAATTAGTCCTCTATGAAGACTGTGTTTAAGACTGCATGAGTCAATAATGTTATTGAACACAAGAGGGAAGCCAGGGTCAGGTGACCGTAAAGATTGCTCCTGTGCTCACACACACACACACACACACACACACACAGAGTGATGTCTCTCTCACATTCTGCACTAGGCTGAGAGCGTACTGTACCGCTCTGTGTGATCACATCACACTCGTAAAACACACACACACACACACTTGTACACATTCTCCACGCTCTTTTACTCCATAAGCTACATCCATACCATCCATAAAAAAAAACTTGGATTGCTTTTAAGATGATCCGAGCGCCCGTCTGGCCTGCATGTCATACCACTCAAGACACAAACTCTTGTCTGGACGCGATTGTCTTAAAAGCATATGGACACCACTTTGGTTTTTGGGCCCCGAGTTGTGGAATGTGGCGCTGGCAGTGACACAAGCGCGTTCCTTCCCCTTCCCGAGTCCTTTACAAGGGGGGCCTCATCCAGCTGTCTTGTTGTGGCCAGATTCTCAGTACTGTGCTGTGTATCACATGGGGAGGAGATAATCCCGCGCTGGGTGGATCAGGCTCTGGCTGGGACAGGCAGGCAGAGCTCTGAGGGAGGAGATGTTGAGAGTGAGAGGGGAAAGGAGACAGATGGAGCAGTGAGGGGAAAAACAGAGATCTTGCAGAAAACTGATACATTCAGCCAAAATCAGCAGCTTGTTTTGTCTCGTTCCCCCAGCAGCCTTACCATTCTTCAGCATTATCTAACCCTGTTTCCCCCCCCCCTTCTGTCGGACCCTCTGTCCTCCTGCCATGACTCTCTGCTGCTTAGCTGTAAACTGAAACTGGTTAGCACTGAGCCCTTAATTCTTGTCAGTATCTATTAATTATGGGCCAGTTGGATGTTCCAGTTCAAACAGCCCCCGCAGATCTGAGAATGTGTGTGTGTGTGTGTGTGTGTGTGTGTAGTTTGAATTTGTCAGACCCCTTGTCGGGACCAGAAGTCCTCATAGAGACCAAAATCTGGTCCTAATGAGGCAGAACTTCATTATAGTCATGTGGTTAGGTTAATGTAAGGGTTGGGCATTAACTAGTTATGGTTAAGGTTAGGTTAGACTGCCCAAAGGAAGTCCTTCCTGAAGTATCTCTCTCTGCGTGTGTGTGTGTGTGTGTTAGAGAGTTCCTTCGCATGTGCACCTGCTTTAATATATATTTTTTTGCATTACTCAAGCGCGTTGTTGAGAGAGCCCTTACTAACTGCATGTGCCTTTATTATGCCCGTGTTTGCCATTAAATGGAGAGAAGCCACTGAATTGATTTAATATGTGGAGTACATGTGCGCGGTTTCTTGAAGCGCAATTTATAATTTTGAATTTACCTTAACCGTGAGTAATGACAAACACAGCTACTCAGGCTCCATCTGTCGCAAAACCCCAGTTCCTATCTGCCTAACTGACTAATTAAAACCGCATCCACATGTGTTCAAAGAACAAGAAGTCTATTTGCAAGCCTTATTGATTACTTTAAGGCACACAAATGGAAAGCTGTGTTAGGAGAGGGGCTCTCGATTTAGCTTCAATCTGCCAGGCATAAAATGATCTCACTGTGTTTGCTGGGAAGAATGAGCTCCCTCTGGGCACGCTGGGTAATTAGGTTAGTGGATAGTCGGTGTCAGGAAATTGAAAGACCATCCTAATCGGATTCTTTTGTTTCCAGGGGAATCAGAGGAATTTATATGAGTCACTAGGAAATCTCGCACAACTCAATTCCACTTGACCATGTAAAACCTGTTTGCTCTCCCCGCGATCCTCAAACAACTTTTTAATGCAGGCGTGTAAACGCAGCGCGGGAGGCGCTTCTGATGCAGCCTCCGTGTCCTTCTGAGATGGATTCCGAGATAATCCCAGATGTGTCACGTTTGTGTTCTAACTCGGTACTTACGCTCCTTCATCTGTCACATGGAACAGTTTACTGTCGCAAAGGTTACACATAAAGAAATGCAACTGGTGTTCATATTAATGTACATGTCATATATTATTTAATTCGCTCAATATTTACATACTATATGAAGTCTTATGTGTTAAGAAATATACTGAAATAAGAAAAACAGATGCTGTATATGAACTAATACCGAGATTAAATTCTTAAATATTAAATTAAGTAAGTACATTTTATTTATACAGCACCTTTCACAGATATAAAAGTGCTTCACAAAAAAATAGAATAAAATAATAAAAACTATACTACATAAATAGTGGACACAGCCCAGTCTCCTCGAGTCATAATAACCTGCAATAAAAAAGGTTATTTCGTCATCATCATGTCAGATTTGATCACTTGATTTAAATAAAAAAAAGAATAACACAGAACCTGCAAACAGCATGTTGTACAAGTAAAAGCAGTTCTTTCTATTTTTATTCTACATGTGTGATATTTGTTGCAGGTGTGCGTCTGGACAGGGTGAGAGGAGGGCGACAGAAATACAAACGGAGACTGGACGGAGAGAACGGCGCCTACCTCGGCCTCACCATCCCCCCTCCTGCCAAAAAGCCATGTGAGTCACATAGTTGGGTTTCTTTGTTTTCTTTTTGTTTTCTTTAATTTTATTTAATGTTATTATTGTCAGTCAACGTGGGTGCCACACTTTAGTGTTACATCTTTTCATCTCTTGCAATTAAAACTGTATCAACTGTATTTTTTTTAATCCAGCCCACATTTTTATTCAAAAAATCCCAAATATTTGCTGTCACGTGAGAACACTTGTCTACCTCTGCATCCATCGTCCTCTCTCTCTCTCTCCCAGTGACGAAAATCGTTTCCCATCTGTTGGTGGTGGAGCCAGAGAAGATCTATGCCATGCCTGACCCCACCATGCCAGACGGAGACATCAAGGCCCTGACCACGCTGTGCGACTTGGCCGACCGTGAGCTGGTGGTCATCATCGGCTGGGCCAAACATATCCCAGGTAGGGGGAGATTTAACGGGACTTCATCATGAGAAGCTGTCGGTTCACACGTGCATTTTGATAATGTGTGCATATTTGGATAACTGGATACTGAAGTGATGTGTGAGCCCACATTTGTACTTTAATTTGCTGAAATGAAACCACATGAGATTACTGAAGTAGTTCACTGAGTGACTGTTGCACACAAACACCTCCCCACGCACACACACACAGGTTCATGCACACACACAGGATAATTAACATCTGCTACTCATCTGCACCAAAGGGAAAAGCCAGTCCCATATTCTAAAACCTAATCAATAAAGAGCAGCTGAAACCTTTGATTTGACTGGGTAGGGTGGGAGAGTCGGGGGAGATCCGCCCCTATGTCAATGTATTCCATTTCAATCCTAGACTTAAAGAAAGCAATCCTCTTACTTACTTAAGGAGACTACACAGGGCCTGTGGTAAAATTGATTTATTTAGGGAAATACTGACGGACTTCCCTGCGCCTTGTTGACAAATTCTTAAATAAAGCTTGTTATGCAAATGTCCGTGGATCTTCTTCTGGCTTTTCATCACGGTGAGACCTTGTGAACCGCACTATTTTGAAGGTTGGATAAACACAAAGTTGCATATGTAGCCAAAACAACTTATTAAGTATGATGTTTCATTCATTCTGTTTAATTTAACCCCGTATAAACCAAAAAAAAAGCAATAAATCCTTACATTTACATTACATTTGGACATCTGAACCCAAACATGTCCTACTGTTTGGGGTTGAAAAACGACCAAAATGATTAACCAATTATTAAAATAATACACTCAGCTGTCGTGCACTAACCGTAATGTCTATGAACACAACAGGAGATGTTTTCTTTCCTCGTTGCTGATTTATTTTCAGCTGGCACAACATTACCCACCTGCTTAGGGCTCTGCGCGCCTCTAATCTCTGATTCGCTATCTGATTTACGTTTGACTCTTTAACAATGCAATTTGGAGCGGCTGTAGGTATGTTGATCCCGAACCTGCCGTGGAATGAGCTTGGCAGAGCGATGCAGTGCAGGGCCACTGTGGTCCTGCACGAGCTAACGCGTTGCTACACAGCTTGTGTTTGTAAAAAAAAAAACAAAAAAAAAAAACAGGAGCATCCGTGAAATGAAGGCATTATTATTTATCAAACACCTTGACCAGAAGGAGTCTTGACTCAAAGTGAAAAAGAGGTCATATCAGGCAAATACAATCAAAATATCCACTTTAATTATAGCCAGCGGGTGCAGAAATAAATTCATATTTTCTCATTTTACATACCCTATGTATAACTATTGATCTTTTATGCAATGATGAATCCAGTGCAGACCTGACAGAGCTATTAAAGGGGGTGTGCGATGCTCTGGGGACATTTTACCCGGGGCCACCGGGTCAGAGTGTCACCAAGTAACAATTAAGACAAAAGGGGTCCCTACAGTTTAAGCGTTCCACTCCCACCATTACACTCATAGACCAGTGAGCAAATGGCCTTAACGATGAGGTAATAAGAGTCATTACTACACATCGCTGCATTAATGTAAAAGTCCTTCAACACCCAGGTTTTGGAGGCCCGCGAGGAAACTCTGTGGAACTCTGCTGCTTTACGCTCTGATGTTATTGTGTGGACGTCTCACTCTGATGTACTTTAGTGAGCACAAATTTAAAAAAAAAAAAAATGTCTTTAAAGAAACAACAAGCAAGTTCTTTAACCAAATGGAAACATGGAAAAGATTGTGCGGGGATTAGAGTTGTGCAGCTGTTAACACACACGAGACACGTTACACGCACACAACATTTGTAGATTTATATTTGACGACGAAAGCATTTAGCGTCCTCTGGTATTTAATGCTCGCTCAGTTCACAGCATCGCTTTCTTTCTCGTTGATTCTCTCCGTCTCTCTCTCTCTCTCTGGCTTCCTTGTTCTCCTGTTCCCCCGGCTCTCCCTCTCCTGCTCCTCCTGCTCATGCAGGGCCCTCTAGTCTCATTATTACCTCTGTCTTTTTATTAGGCCCATTAGGGCTCTTAGGAGGCCTGTAATGATACTAAATGAATAGAGAGTGAACTGCTGTCTGTTTTAGACCTCGCTCTCAATGACAGCTTCAAGCTTCACTGCCAGCCACTCAGTCTCTCTGTTTTACTGAATAGGGATTCAATTACTTATCTGTTCCCCACCTGCGCGGTACTGTTTCAAAGCGAGAGTGTATTTATTTTCTCCCAACGACCACCAACATCCTGCTGCGGGTGTGGAGCAGATTCAGCGGGCTTGCATAAATGTATTTAAATCCACAAAAATGTCTAATTTTACATTATTATGTTACGATGGTTCAATTTGACCGGAAACATCTCGGTGTATTATTTAGTTTTCTCGTGGTAGTTCAGCTTTCCATAATCCTTCACCATATCTGATGTGTAGGCAACACTTTGATTCACCCTTTTTCAGAAACAGAGACACAGACGTAACCCGGTGTGTTCAATATTGTGTCATGTTTGGTCAAACGGCAGTAAATCAGTAGGGTGAAATATTGATATTTCATCAGGGGCGGTGGGGGGGGGGGGGGGAATCACCCTCCACAACAACACTTAACTCAGCCACCTCCAGGCGACGTATCTGAAACTGCGGGGCGACCCCCGGGGAGCCGGGAAGTCACTCCACTGCTTCAGTAAATTGAGTGAAAAAAAAAAGAGCGTAATGATGAAGTACGGAGGAGGAGACAGTCCAACTGTGTGTCAGTTCTTAACAAAAATGTCTCAGAGAAGTCTAGAACTGCGAAAGCGGAAAACTGAAAAAGGTGAGAACATGGCAGAAGAAGCAGCCAGTTCCGCCACGTGTTTATGGAGGATTTCACCCCTTATCCTACACTTTCAATCGTTGAATCAGTGCTTCCTAAACTCCCTAAATACACCCCAAGGATTAAACCTATTCATTTCCCTTTGACGATTTAGTGAGTAAATTCACAAATTCCTGACGCAGCCTACAGTATCTACATTCTGTGATCCCACACTCGTCCCATCCCCCCACTAAACATGTACCGGATGTCCTCCATCAACTGTCTGTTTGTCAGATCTGAGGCTTGGATCGATCCCCCCTTTCGCATTTGGTGGACTGATTACAATCTACTAATCAATGACACCCCCACTACTCTTTTCTCTCTCCCTCTTTCCATCGCTCCTCCATTTGCCTGATAAGAGCCATCGGGAAGACCTCTTTTAAGTCAACCTGCCCCATTCCCATCCATAAAAGCTCACATTTAAAGTAAGCAGAGAGCGGTGGCTCGGAGAGCCCGTGTCAATAACCCCCAATGACCTCCCTATTCACCATAGAGCGGTTGAAAGGTATTGTGGCAGTTTGGGTGCTTTCAGGTGTCCGTCCGTTTGACGTGGTGTTTGTGTGGAATGTTAGCGGAGGAAAGTTGACGGGTGACACCAAAAGGTTGAATACAAAGGAATTAGGAATGAAGGAGAGGGCAATCACGAGATGCACACCGACCGGTGTGAGCTTAAACATCCCACGCAAGTTTGCCACATTTAAACACAGCTCTTTATGTCCAAAAGTGGAAAGCTTTTTGGGGTACAGCTCAAAGCTCCTCCTTGGAGGGTTTCTTTTGACATAGGAATGAGAAGAACAAGCAACATTATGGATGCTGTGAACTGAGTTTTGTGACTTATAACTAAAATATAACACCCTTTTTTTTTTCATTTTTAAAAATCCAGAACCGGCAGTAGGATGAGTAGAGTAAGAATGAATTCCCCTTCTTCTTTACTTGCTTTAATAGAATGAGACATGGTTGAGCTCAGGCGTGGATTTGTCCTCGCTAAGCGCTGTCCCATGTGCTCGAGCAATGTGTCGCAGGAGAAGTGTTGACGGTTGACGGGTGAAGCAGCCACGGCTCATGTTTCAAAGACCTCTACACTTGACTGATTTATATTCCTCTCTTAAGCCACCACATACAGTGGTCACCCTCTGTTTCAAGTAGGACTTCTCCAGGGATTGAACTGCATTCAATACACAGCCCATAAAACATATGGAGGACTCAACAGGGCCAGTCCGGGTGTACCGCATTAAGGGATTGCTCTCGTGCTTCGTCATGTGATCGTACGGTTATATCTAGAAGAGAAAATCTGAGAAGAAATAACACATGTTCTTCTAATCCCGCAGGTTTTTCCACTCTCTCACTGGCAGACCAGATGAGTCTGCTGCAGAGCGCCTGGATGGAGATCCTGGTGCTGAGCATCGTGTTCCGCTCGCTGCCCTGCGAGGATGAGATAGTGTACGCAGAGGACTATGTGGTGGACGAGGAGCAGGCCAGGATCTCGGGCCTGCTGGACCTGCACGTCGCCATCCTGCCACTGGCCCGGCGCTACAAAAAGCTGCGCATGGAGAAGGAGGAGTTTGTCACGCTCAAAGCCATCGCCCTTGCCAATTCAGGTAAAATTAGCCTCCTTGATCCCACAGTTAGTTCTAAGAAATGCAAAAGCTGTTCAGGCAACACACACACACACACACACAGAGAGGCATCAAGAAAGTCTCAGTTAGAATTTCACTAAGTGTACACTTTTATAAAACGTCAATAAAGACCTGGAACAACAGGATACACTGCAAAGTCTTCACGGTGTCTCTCTGATCTGCAAAAACCAGAGGTTTCACCAACAGTAAATGTTTTTATTGTACATTTGAGTCTGTTCTTAGAGAACAGTCAGTAAAGGGTAGTTGGCGTTTAATTAAAGCAGACCAAAAAAGTGTCAAGTGATTGTCCGCGTCTGCCGAGAAGATCACTTCCTCGATGAAGGATGTCTGATAAGAGGGGGGACAAAAAGGTCAGGAGCGCGTTGTTTCATTTAACAACAGTTATGTGTGTGTGTGTGTGTGTGTGTGTGTGTGTGTGTGTAAGGAGACTGTCACATTGCGCTCTCATTCTCTCCATCTCCATAACAGTGGCTGCCAGCGCGCCACAGCCGAGGGAGATATATTTAGCATTTCATTAGGAAAACAGGGGCTGTCAATAAAATGTGTTAAGTGGAGTGGAATGAGCGTTGGGGAGCGACGGGCCTCGTTTGTTCCAATGTGAAGATGCTGTGCCCGTATCGACAGTTTGCTTTTCATGAGGCCGGGGCCTGTCCCCCCACTAATCAATGCCTGTTAGGAGTCTTTTCTCCTGCCTGACTGAAAAATGAAAAATGCTGATGCCAGGAGCTTTAGTCTTCTGATGACAAACTCTCCATGGGAGAGTGGGGAGAGGGGAGGATAAATGGGAGATGAGGGCCAGAGGGAGGGAGAGAAGAGAGGGGAGTGATGGAAAGACAGGGATGTAAAGGTAAGGGAAGACGTGTGAGAGAGGAAGGCAGGGGTTGAGAGGGAGGCTCAGGGAGGGCAAGAGGGCAGCTTCGGCTCGTTTGAACACAGTCTCGCAGAGCTGCGGCTCCAGGAGTCCTGTGGCTGTGACAGCTGTGGAAATTCATGGCCATTGATTTTGTAATTAGCAGAGTATCGACGGGATTGACGCAGGGCCGCTGACGGATTACATGGAAATTGTTTCTTCAAAGTTACTTTTGCATTCCGCCCCTAACCTCCTTTAACACACACACACACACTGACACACATTTGAAAACATATTCTATCTTTCCCCACCTCTCTCTCTCTCTCTCCCTCTCTGTCTCACACACCATGCTCAAAACAGCCAAACGAGGATCAGATCGGTATTAACATGAAGGTTTCAAATGAAGAGTGCTGGAACACATGTGCGGTCCACATAGCCTAGTTAATTTCCCAAGATAGAAATGCAATTTACACAGAAGGCGACTGGTAAAAGAGACTTAATCAGTCAGTTAGGAACATAATTAGCCTTGTACTTTCCTTTTTTTCTGCCTCATTTACATGTTCGTACACAGTCTTACTTTGCCACACAACTTTCACGGCGCGCGGCTGATCTAATTCACTCGCACGCTTCAATCACTCGGCCCACGTCTGGCCGAGCTTCAGTAATGACGGCGTGTTTAGGACCAAACAGGCGGGTTTCCACTGCCATAGATGAAGCAAATATGCGTTTGTTTTGATTCAATTATAATACTGGATTGAATTGCCATTTTGATGTGCACAGTCAGCTGATGAATTGTGGATATGATGCACGCACAGATTAGACCTGACACTGTGAGTCTGGCCGGTGAAATTGGCTGAAAGCAAACCACTGCTTGTCCATTAAAGCGCTCTCTGTCTGTGTGTCCTTTGGAGGACAAGCCTGCCTCGCTTTTTTTTTTTACTAACTTGTAGACTTATACATAGATAGCAGTTTTTAATAAGACTCAACTGATTTTATTTTAGAGCCTATACATAAGGGGGCCAACTGCTCTTTCTTATGGAAATGAAGGCCATCTGCTGCCATCATTCAGCTGAACGATATCCTAGTAATGCAGCCATCTGAATTCATTAGCAGGGGGGATGTATGTGGTCCATGATACCAAAAGAAATGAATCTTTCTTTTTTTTTTTTTTTTTTCCCTGTCCCACTGTATATTTATACAGACCTACAGTACATCTCCCTCTCCTCCCTCTCCCCAGAGTCCTGGTCACGCTTAGGCATTTATTTAAGGAGTGTCATTAACCACTAACAAGAGAAAAACCTCTCTCCAAAATTGCATGTTTGCAAAGAGGAGATGTGGAATTTAAAGCCAGCTGATGCTAGTGCAGAACGCCACGTTGTTGTTGTCGTAAATGTGCTGTGCAATGCACATCGGTAGCGAAACGTTTGCTTTTCCTTGAACGCTTTTATTTAATGAAGTAGCTTTAAAGATATAGTATTATCTTTAAAGATATCGTAAAAATATCGCAGTGCACATTAGCATTAGCCAAAGATGTTTCCGATACTTTTTCAAACCATAGACGTGACTGTGTCTTTTTGGTCACCTTTTAAGGACATCATTTGCTTCACTGTCTCTTCTATAAAGGTCAGATTGAGGAAGGAAATAATTGTTACTACTTATGGGCGACGGCAGCTCAGTGGTAGAGCCAGTCGTCTTTCAACTTGAAGGTTTTGTGTTCGATTTCCTCCCGACGGCTGTGCCGGCAGCGTGTGAAGGCGTGCGAAAGATGAGGGATAGAAAATGTGCTGCACATAGATGTATGAAAGTGTGAGTGAACGGGGGAATGGGTGAATGGCAAAACTGTAGCGTAAAAGCAGCTTTGAGTGGTGACCAAGACTAGAAAAGCACTGTATAAATACAAATCATTCACTAGTTAAGCAGCATTGTGTCTTTTGTTTGTCCGTGTTCACACCCGATGAGATTTTTAGACCACGTGCTCCAACCAAAGTAGAGATAATTCAGGGCAAATTCACTCGCGGCCGAAAATCACGTCTGTGCATTGACTTTTTATGTAAACGCGACAAATTTGCGTCCGGTGTGAAAGCAGCATTACAACTGCAAAGTTTTGGTGTTTGGAGTCAGCCTCTGCTGGTCTACATGCCGATGTGTTCCTGGACAAGACACCCGACCCCAAGTCGCTCCTGACAGATGACGGCTGATTTTGAATGGGTATGATGAGCGAGTGTTGAGTGTGGATGTGCTGTTGAACTTGTGAGTGAACGTGTGTGAAATCTAGACCATTTTCAGACCTTTTGTGTCACTAATGGATCACCACTTTGCTGCACACTCAGACACCGACGCTCTCCTCAGTACGTGCAAACGCACAGCGGAACCAGACAGTGTGATGTCATCAAACTAGGTTTTTTGTTCTAACTAAGACAGCGGGAATTACATACTGTGCATTTATAATGTGCACGATCAAAATCTTCTCTTTCTCTCTCCCCCGCTCCAGACTCCATGCACATAGAGAACATCGAGGCCGTCCAGAGGCTCCAGGATTCTCTCCACGAGGCCCTGCAGGACTTTGAGGGCTCCCAGCACCCAGAGGACCCTCGGCGAGCAGGCAAGCTTCTAATGACCCTGCCTCTGCTCCGCCAGACTGCCACCAAGGCAGTACAGCACTTCTACAGCATCAAAATGCAGGGCAAGGTCCCCATGCACAAACTATTCCTCGAGATGTTGGAGGCCAAGGCTTGACACCCGGCCCGGACGTTCGACAGACAGCTGCATCGGCCAGTGAGCGGCGAGAGACAGCCCGTAAAAATAAGGGCAGCGTGCCAATTTGACAGGGAGAGGATGAAGCTTTGGACGGCCAAGTCATTTTAACACTTTTAAAATCGTAATAAACATAAAAGAAAAAAGGAACTTGAGAGGTGCGGATATCAACCTGATTGATGTGGGATCACGGTGATGATGTAAATAGAGATGTTTGTGTACAGAAATCAGGCAACGAAGGTCTTGTTATAACCAGAGACCCACTGCTGTATATCACCTGAAGCTTCTGTGAATTTGTTTCTTATCTTATTTTCATCTCAAAATGGAAGTGTGTTAATATAAATGTCCTAAAGAACTGGGTGGCTGCACAGCCACAGTATGTTTTCTTTGTTTTGTTGTTTTTGTTTCTTTGATATTTCCTAATCTCAGTTGTTCTCAGCAATAGTCTCTAACTGGTCTACATATAATATGTGTACTGTATATTTGTGTGAAATTGCACTGGCTGGGGGAGAATTGTAAGACATGTTCTTATATTCATCTTCAAAGAAAGCGCCGCCCGCCGCCGCGGGAACGCAAGGGTTCTCGATTTCCTCGTGATATATTTACCTCATAGTAGCTTCGTCAGCTTTGATGGTTATAGTCAACTTGGTGCTCACAGAAGGACAGTTGGTTGGCTGGCGATCATGGTTCTCAAAGAGTTTGCACTAAGCATCAATAAATAACGTGGCAATAATGGATAACTGTATGAGCGAGCTCCGTGCGGTGGCGTCCCAGTGTCGGTCTTTGGGGGTTTGTCGCTCGTCACCTCTCTGCGGTGGCAACTAAACATACTGTGAAACCTACACGTGTGTATACTCTGTGCTCCGAATCTATGTGGACTGTCATAAAACCTTTATTTTATACAAATACAGATAAGGGACACGATTGCGGCAACAGCTATGCAATTCAATGCGATCTAACGCAACCCGATAGTCGTGCAATAAATACATGGCAACCTCTGTGTGACCGCCTGTGGTCATTCTGAGTCTTTACGTTGTGATGGTGCTGTATTAGATTGCAATATATTGTGTAGGTTTTGCTTTTTCTTGTGTCCGCCCCCCCCCCCCCCCTTTTTTTTGGGTTGTTACTCTCAATCAAGTGTCGCTATAGTATTGATCACATTAGATCCACAGTGACTTTAAAAACAGAAAGAATAGATATCCATTCATCTACATGAGGGTCCCGGGGGCTGCTGTGGGGGTAAAGCGGGGTACGCCCCCGACAGGTCGTCAGTCATAACCGCTGAGTAACACGTGTTCTCTGAGCACAACGTGAACACACGAGACGTCACATTAGCTCATCGTTAATGAAGGGGTTAATCGTCGAGGCTGTTAACTGTAGGTTTGTGCAAACACTGATGTGAACACATTCAAAGACATACACTTTGAGAGCGTTGTATTAATCTATCGATCATAAACCAGTTGCCAAATGATGAAAGAAATCGGCAGAGTAAGGTGACACAGATATGAAGGTATTTCTTATAAAATCTTACAATAATTACACAATATTCTGAGGCAGATATTGTCCTTTACGAACACTTGAAAGCAGCCGTGTCTTTAAAGTGTCAAGTGCCATTAGCTTCTGCCCAAACGAGGCGAGATGAGAGAAAGCCGAGCGACCAGTAACTACGGACAATCCCCGCAGGGACACACACGCTATTGATTGACTGTAATGTAATGCATAGATAATTAAAACCCAACACATTAGAGAATACAATTCCACTGATGCACCCCCCCCCCCCCCCCAATGCATAACTAGCTAATCCATCCTTAGCTCAAATTAGTAGGGGTGTGTCACCTTTGTACAGTAGCAAAACCAAAGCATTCGTGACTTCAGATACTTTATACTTTGAAATTGACTCATGTTGATAAAACACCTGCTGTTTCCACGTCAACATAGATGTCACTCACGATATTTCCCTGACAGTAACACCTTCATCCTGCCGGGTGTCCCGCTGTGTGTCCATCCTTTTTAAGACGACTGCGAGAGACTGCGGAGACACTAAAGGAAGAGCCTCTGTCTCGTCGCGTTGTGCCAGTCGAGTGAAAACACATTTGACTTTTCCCGCCACTGATCAGAGTTCGTTGACGCAAAAACCCTCCTCTGTGCACTTTAAAGACGGAGAGCCGATAATTGTTTCCCAACTTTCCCATCCCCCAATTTATTATAAGGAAAAATAAAAGAAAAATGCCTAATTTATTTTCAGAGCTCTTAAACCGTTTTGACTACATCCAATTAATTCTAATTGTCTCTTAAGCCGAAATTCTCAATAGAAATGGAGCAATTAAATCTCTGCTTTGGCTCCACCTCGGGGAGCGGAGACGTTTTATTTCGGTGGATGGTTGACGGGGAGGGGGTCCGTCTAAACCTCGACAAAAGCGATTTCATGGATGTCTGTTACAGTCTCATAACGGAGCGATCACTGGGCTATGCAAGGCGAATATGGCCACCTATGTCCCCTGTGTTGTGGAGCATCAGACTTGACATTTAGCTGTGCTTTGTTTACAACATGAAACATCCTGTGTCGTGCTGTCCATGGCAAATGTATTGTGCATATTCCCCCTATGCTATACTGTAGCTGCTGTGCATTGATGTAGCGGTGATCATTCGTTTCATCATTTGCCCGCTTCAATTCATCTCCCGTGATGTAGTAGCAACTTCAGCACCAATTTAGAGCCCACCTGAATTGCTATATAATGCAAACTACTGTGTCATGTCAAAGGGTGATTAATCAAGTGAGACGGAGTCCCTTATATTTGTCCATGGTGGGAT
Source organism: Solea solea (assembly GCF_958295425.1). NCBI lineage: Eukaryota > Metazoa > Chordata > Actinopteri > Pleuronectiformes > Soleidae > Solea > Solea solea. The sequence continues at coordinate 10,770,704 of NC_081150.1, forward strand.
ATTTTCTCGTTTTAAATTTTGTTTTCTGTGTCCGTCTGTCCCCCCACACTCACACTTTGCGGTCGTCGACACAGCAGGACTTACAGCGAGTGAAGTCATCTACACCCTATACCTCAATTCATATTTTGAAAATTACACTGGGTTTGGAAGCGGGCCATGGGAGCCTCCTGGGAATCAGTGGCACAGAAATAAAGTGACATCACTGACTGGGTTTAAAAAAAAAGGAAGAAAAAAAAAATGTAGATGAACCCACTGCAATTGGGGAACACATTCCTCGGAGGAGAAAGCTGCTTATTCGCTGTTCCATTTGTGGACTTATCTTATCTCCATGCACTCTGAGATGACGAGATTTACATAAAACATGGAGGAACCACCCCGGCCATCGCGGTGGCGCGGCGTATAACGGACCCCTGCTAGGTGTATGTACCATAGACATGTAATTACCCAAGAGGTTACTCCCCTCAGAAGTATTATGTTAGCAATTGTGATATATGAATCAAGTTAAAAGGAAGCTTTGGTTCATTTGAATTATAAAACTTTGCCCTATACTCAGAAAATAACAGGGTAACTACGTGTGTGCACACGTTCAGTGTCGGGAAGTTTGCAAAGGGGGGAAAATATGAACCATGAAAGCAGCTTGTTTCACTGGACTGTGTTGTGTGCCATTTCCTTGTGTTTTGTTTGTTGTGCTCATGCCTACTGTACCCATGTGTAAATATATGCTTTTTTTTGGAGTGAGTCGGATCTTACAGTGCACTGAATGTACAGTGACAATAAAAAAATCACATGGTTTATGTAATCAGAGCTCATGGTTTGTTAAATATCTTCAAGTCAGATAATGATAATTGTCTATATATTGTCTAATTAGCTATAGAAATCAGAAAAGAGAGGAAAAAATATCCACACACTGCTTTTGGTCTTCTCGTGTAGAACTGAGGAAGAGAATCTGTGTCCAACACACAGTGTTTTATTGTACAATAATAGAATTGGGAACAGAAAAATCTGCATTTTTGAATGTGTTAACACTACTGTAGAAAAGTCTGACATATAAATGTTAGTTTCATCATCGAGCCTAAGGAAACATGTTTATTTATTATTTTATTTTACCTTTATTTAATCAGTTAAGTCAGTGGAGAACCGATTCTCATTTACAAAGACGGCCCGGGCAAGAGGCAGCACAGCGAGGAGGGCACATAAACAACAAGAAGAGAAACATCAACAACAAACAATATGGAAAAATTCATAACGGACATGTGTTGAATAAAAATGATGAAAACCAGGTGCAACAGTCGCAAATTGTTGCCCTCACTAAATTTTTACGTCACTCTCTTTGATTCCTGTATGCAAGGCTTTATTATTTATCTAATTAGAGACATCTATGTCTACCGTTTGCTCTCCTCATCTTCTTCCACGCACTCTGAATGGATGCGTAAACGGCGCCCGGTGTGATCAGTCGTGTGTGTGCACGCCTCTCTTTGTGTGTGTGTGCGTGTGCACTTGTACATTTAGCAAAGGCAGTGCCTTTGGGTTGTAATGGCATCCTCCTGTCCCGACTGTCAGTTGGTTAGCTGTCTACACAATGTCCCGTTTGACCTTGTGTTGGCTACAACACTGGCTGAATGCACATCTGACACACTCCCTTCCTTTGTGGTGCAATCCTGTGGAAGTCATTTCATTTACTGGGCTTTCAACTTCAGCCAGTCTGGGGGTTGGGGTTGTGGCGGGGGGGGGGACTTTAAACAAATTCTGTGTTTAATCAGCCTGCCACAAACGCTTGCCCTAAACAAAATCAACTAGGATGTCCAGCAAAAAAAAAAAAAAAAGATCTCTCAACAGAAGATTGAATTAAACAAATAAATGGGCTTGTCACTTTTTCATTTTTTTATGTATTCACTTGGCACGACTGTGCCGATTCCTCTCCACATTATTGCTGCAAATAACAGCTGTGCATTAACTTATGGTCTGTCCTGCCAAGCATATCAGTATCGCCAATATTTGAGTCATTAGTGTGTAGGTGTGTTTGCATTAACAGTGAAGAAGTGAGGAGATAGAAATTGAAATACTTTTTTATTGTTAGACAATTTCAGCATTAACCCCACAAAACAGTCACCGTATTTGACTTTGAATTCATTTTTTTTTTCCATCAAGTTTCCGGCGTAGACTGGACACAAAATGGATGAAGTCTTGTGGTTTGAAAAGCGAAGTGCAGGAAGTAGGACAGAAGTAGCAGTCGACCACCAGGGGTCAACTCTACTCTCACGTGATTTATAACACTCCTTTATAACAATTCCCTGAGCTGTAAATTGTCTCAATCACTAGTTACCATTCAGAATTTAAAACATGATTAGGATCAGAGACAATGTTGGTCAGTATGTTGTTATGTTAGGCTCATTCATAAAGGTCCACATATGATCTTTGAGCAGGTTTTTATTAATTAAATTGAAACAAATAAAGAGGTATAATCACTTAAAAACATGAATGAACTTCCTCGGAGAAGCCGCGCTTCCCCTCGTCTTCCCTCTCCTTTGTTTTCAGTCATGTAGAAGGGAATCAGGACATGGCCCACTGTCCTCAGAGTGACTTTGCATCTTGTGAAACACCTTTTATTCCCCTCAAATTGTCAGACGTGTCTGCGTTCAAGACGGCCCATTGTCACTGTCACGCGGCTGTCTGTTCATCAGCCGACCTTGTTGCCTTCCCTTTTTTGAGAAAATCTATGATCACCACTGTTCGCGCAACCTTGTACTTGTCAGCACCAACACACACACACACACACAGACACACACACAGAGTCCCTTTTGCCTCATGTGAGGATTATTCAGCGGCTGAGGTGAGAGTCCACTGAGAATAGGCTGTAAAGTGTCAGTCATGGTTACCCAGAGTGGTTGTTGTCTTAGACAATGTAACTAGGTGAAAGTGAGTGAAGGAGATAGGAAACCATCAATATGCTCCCTGTGTAAATTGAAGAAGGTCATGATTTATGGCTCCTGGCTACAGCGTACATACATGCTGAATCTACTCTTTTCACTCCCCCTCTCCCTCTCTCTCTCTTGTCTGGCTCAAGGACAGGTAAGGGTGCCTTTTCTCCGCAGCTCATCCCCACCACCATGCAGACTGTGGCACTATGATGTGATGGACAGCCTGGAGAAAGGCTCCCTGTTTTCAAAATGAAGTGAGCGCCATCTATAGGTAGTGATCACGCATAGATATTGCAGGCAGGGAGGGAAGGCAGGACAAGTGGTCAGACACATACAGTAGTACACGCATTATGGTGGTTTCCTCCGCTACCTGTGATGCCCAGCATCCACCTGCCTGTTTGGGTTTTTCATCACCTCATCAGTCACATCCATGTCTCGGTCTCCGTTTACTCTGGGACTCAGACAGAGCGGGGACAGCTGTGGGGTTTTTCTAAGGCCTCGCAGCAGCTGCAAACCCCGCATGGCTTTGCATCTGTTCGAGTCTCCAAGCATTACGGCATGCATCTCGACCAAAGCAAGTTACATTACAGTTCGTAGCGGGATTCGCTCTTGACTCACCCTATTAACACGTGAACAGATGGGAGTTATCTGGTGGTGGAGTGTTGGGCCCTTAAAAAAAAAATGCACATACAACTGTCCCGCCGTCTCAAAGCGAGCAGCCGACAATTCAAATAAGGCCACATGAGAGAAATTAGGTCCGTGCGGTTAATTCATTCAAGGTGGCACAATGAACGCCATAAAATCTCGGAATCTTTATTATTTATTTGGATGATTTATTCTGTCTGGGTTGCCTCGGATGTTGTTGCTTTGCCTTTGGAGGGAGCCAGTCGTAACAAATGGCACTCTCATTAGCATTTGACCTCCACATTATGCTTTGTTTACCTGCCTCTCCTCACCTCTATATCTGCACGGGAAGAGAGAAAAAAAAAATTAGGGCTTTCACAGAAAGCTCTTGCTGTGACACAGTTTTGTTACTGGGCGGTAAAGGTAAGTACCACATTTGCATTGCAAGATTTCTCAAGCAACTTGAGCATGCATGTGGAAACACTAGAGAGGGGGGAAGAGATGCTCTGCTCCCCGGGGACTTAGCCACTCCCAGACGTTGTTGTCTCGGCTCTGGAGTCCTGACAGCTGCTTAAATCCCAAGAGATGGTATAAAGAATAGGAAGAAAAGTTACAGTGAAGAGTCAGTGGCACGTCCTCGTGTGTGGAACTTGTGTTTAGATTGGCGCCATTAATCCTCTGTGCGCAACAACTTATGAATGTATGATAAAAAAAAAAAATGTGATCAGACACTCTGAAAGACAACAATACAGCATTTCTACATTCAAAGATAATATCATCATTTTGTAGGAATCAACACAGCAGGACTCTGGTCTATGTGAGTGTTTTACTAAACATTTCTACAGCACACCAATAACAAACAAGAGCAAGCACTTGATACGAGCTTTTACTAATATCAAAAAAAAAAAGAAAAAGGATTAAATGTAGCTGAAAAATAAAAACCAAGAAAAAACATTACAACCGCAATTACATGCCGTGCACAATATTAACATTACGACATTTCATGGCCAAGGAGGTCATGAATCCTGTGTGTGTAAGCAACAAGTAACAGCACATTGGCAAACATCCATAAAAATACACCCACACACACACACAGATTATACTTCGAGTGTGGGAGGTGCGGCAGGTAGCTGTGTGTGCAGAAGTTAATTGTGCAACGAGAAACTGTTCCCTAATTTATTTCTTGCCTGTCCATACAAGAGTGATCATGAAGCCCCGTTCATTTCGCAGGACACAATTTTCATATTTAATGAGCATGACTCCAATACAATTACAGTAATTAGTCAAATCTCACTCACGGCCAATGGAGTTCGCTCCCATTATTAGTGGCTCTTATTAATGGTGTTGCACATGTGGTACTCATAGGGTAATTGGGGGCATGTGTAGGTATGGGAACAGGGATGCTGGGGATTTAAAAAGCAGTGGTGGTGTCGCTGTGTTTTCAGTGTATACTGGGCCTTATGTTCAGTTGAAGTCTGCCCAGACGGTCTGTTGTGGGGTTGTTGTTACCTTTTGAAACCTTTTTACAGTATCCTTAAATGTTAAAGTTGATCACTGCAGCAATTCAAAACTTTGGAGAAGAATGGTTGCGAGATTTTCTGAAATACTGAAATTTGATGCTGCTGCACCAGTGGTGATTGTTTCGAAGACAGCAAGGGAAGCTCAGCTTCTTCTAAAATGTCGTCAAATATGTACTGTGTCGTATTTACATTTCAATACTAAACTTGCGCTAGAATGCGATTTATTTGGGTGATTTATTCTGTCAGGGTTGACGCTGATGTTGTTGCTTTGCCTTTGGAGGGAGCCTTTCTTCTTCTCTGGTTGAGACATTTTTGAGAAGTGTACTGAGGCTTTTTATGTTTAGTCATAGTTGTCATGATTTGTTAAAGTGTTGTGTGTTCTGCTTTATGTTTCAGGAGGCTGGCTGGTCGGCGGGGCGGAGCTTGTGAGCCACTCACCTGCAATTCATCTCCTCGTTTACTTCTGCTATTTAGACTCTGGTTTCTGGATCTACAGTCGCCAGTGCGTCATGTCTACTCCGTGTGGTAATGACCCTATTTATTTCTCCAAGACTTTTACCTCTAGTTTTTTTTATTCCTTTGATACTTTCCCTAATTGCCTGTTTTTTCCCTCTTTTTCAGTCCCCTGGACTCCAGCCTCTGCCCCCTTAGTTGTGTTTTTCCTTTGGCTTGATTTTATAAATAAATTAGTTCCTCCTTTTTTCTTTTTTCGAACAATCTGGATTTCCGCTTATTTTGGGTTCAGTCAGTTTATCTTCTACAGTCATCGCATTAGTAGCATTATTTCTTTTTCTTAGCAGTGAGCTCATTCTGGTGGAATTCCATGTGTTAAAGTGGCACGAGCTGTGTTATTGGGTGGTGCAACAGATCGGAACACCAAACCGAACCATGAACCAAGTATGCGACTTGCAAGTAAAAATGTAATTTGTAAATACAATAGCTGCACAATTGTTTTCAGGGAAGCCAGTTTGTTTGTTTTTTTTTTGTTTTTTTTTATTTAACCTGTTTCCTTAATCTCTGAAGACACATCATGGTCATTTTATGTCATAATATTATACATTTCTCCTTAAGATCAGATGATGTGAAACGTGCATACAGTGAATAGCTATTCATTCACTGACTGTGAAAAGACACATCAGTTCGCTGCTCTGTTAGTTGACCTGAAAGCTGGCAAGCTGCTTTAAATATTCAGTTTGCAGCATCACCGCTGTGCAGCAGGCCCAGGAGTACCACAACAAAAAAGACAAAGGGAGAGGCTGAAAAAAGAAGAAGGCCATTTGCTGTGAGTGATGATACTGCAGTGTCTGACATTTTAGAGGTTTGTTCTGCTTCTCTTTCCATACTGATCCTTATTAAACCTGCACCTTAGAGCTGTGTTGTTCCTTTATGCAGTACAAGTGACACATCTCCCTCGACGTGGAGGGAGTTGGTTATTATTTGCAGAGTTTGCTTTGTGCGAGTGTGTGAAGAAGATAGCATTAAGAAATTTGAATCAACTCTTTACATTGTCTTTACTATGTACTATATATATATATAATGTATATCCAGTTTGGCACCGTAAATGCTATGTCTTATGTAATTCTACATGTTTTGAACCAGCGCTGACGATTACAAGGAATTTTATATTTATTTGAATCAAACAAAAGTAACTTAATGACCTCTTATCCAATTAAGGGCAGTGTCACCGCTGAGTTAATACGTGTGACGGGGAAAAAAAACTTTATTAACAAACATAATTAGTAGAACATTGTGGCATTAGACAGCAGCAGTGACAGTGCTTTAGTGCTTTTATAATTAAGCATTGAAAAAGACAACAATTAAACCACAGCTTAACCCAACCCCCACGCTCCCCCGGCTCATTCAAGCCAGAGGACGTGAATTGTTTTTAGGAAATCTCTGGAGGAAAGGGTTAGCGCCGCCGCCGTGTGAAGTTTGACTTACAGTTTAAAGACGAGCGCTGAGGTCACAACAACACTGGGGTTGATTGAGAGATGCCTCACGCTCAGCTGCTGCACCACGTTGGTTATAGAGCACTGATTGATTTTCAGATTTCACAACATTCATTCTGTCTTTGGTGCTCGGCAGAAAATGGAATGGCTCGGATCATGATTTTACTTGGAGGTTATTATTTTGCACAGATTAATGCTCCGTATGTCAGTGTATTGCTGCCGTCACAACAAGATGATTTGATGTCTTCTAACAACAAAATATTTTTCATCAAATAAACCCTTGAGCAATATTTCAGATATACTCACAGCATGGGCCCCGAGGATGACGGTGTCGGTCAGCGAAGATTAAATTTAAGTGTGTTTGTCATCTTTACATTTTACATGGAAAGCTAATGACATTCCTGTTAGCCTCAGCGCTACATAACATGCCAACATGTGAAAATTACCTCAAATATTAGGCCTTTACCTTAAATATAAAGCCTTTACCTGTGTAACATTTACTGAGTGTTGGCACAGTGACGGCACATAGCATTATACCTGTCCGGCACCAATAGCACCCACAGAGTCAGGGGTGTCTTAGGCACATGTGAGGGCCCAGGCAAAAGACACTGTGGGGCCCCTTAATTGACCCAAACTGAACCAAACTAGTGACAGTGGACCTAGTTAGGATGTAGTTGTAGTTACCTTGTTGTCGTGGATGGGGGAGCTCTGTCAGTTCAGCACCCCAGCCTTTAACTGCTTTGTCTGCCCTGCTGCAACGCCCCTGCACAGACGTATAGCAACCGGCGGGTGAACATAGTGGAGCATTTTTCCAGATTAGTTCCCCAGATATTGTTTTTGTAAAGAATTTACAATTCCTAATTGGCACAACAAATAAAATGAGACCAGCATCATTTCCAAAACTTGGAAGTCTTAGAGGTTTGAAACTGTAGTGTGGATGTTTGGTGGCGTGGATGTAGCATGAAGTGATATAAATTAGTGTTAGAACAGCTTGTTGCACTGCCCTCCAGTGGGCAAAGAAAATCTATTATTACAGGTTTAAATGTACAAAGTATTTGGCAATGATTTTGCATTCAAACACACGATCATTTTGACCTCAAAGACTTTGATTTGTTTATGGAAATGAATCCTCCGAACGTGGCCTCGTTCAGGACTCAGCTCCAACAGTGAGAGGTTGTTGGGATGGCCGTGTTTTTTTCCCCCTCACTGCAGCATTCTGCAGGGCAGGCCTTATTAGCGATGTGCTAATGTGACATTAATTGCTTTTACTTTTTCACTCCATTAAGAGGCTGCTATCCGTTTCAGGAGCCCGGACAGATGGTTTATCTGCTCTGCTCTGGCAGCAGGGTTGCTAATGGACTGAAGCACAGAGCTGTAAAACAACAACAGCAACAGGCGACTACCCACCATTGAACAGTGAGTGTGGGGATACAGAGCACCTGTTACATTGTAGAAAAGTGGGACAACTGATTTGGGGGGAGAAACGGAGTTGTTATTGATTGATATTGACGTTTGCTCAAATGTTTGCCTGAGAAACAAAATAATCAAGGAAAAGGAATCTTCAACTGAACAAAACTGGAAACTTTGACCTCAAACAGACAAAGCCTGTTTGTTTAAAGTTTTTTTTCAAGCTTTAGGTGAAGAGCAGTGACAAATCTTCATTCAAATTATTGACAGCCATCGACTATATGCTGAAAATAAGGCCACCGCATTGAGCAGTAAAGCCAAGACCAGGGTCAAATGCTAATAAAGAGGAAGCTGGCACTGGAGGCGCCCAGGGGAAGCCTCCTCCTATGTGTCCTTATTCCTTTCCCTCGCTGTCCTTACTCTCCCTCCACCCCCACACCTCCATCGCTCTCCTACCTTGATGCCAATCCTCTGTGACCTAGGCCAAGATCAATAGCACAGTTTAAAGAGGATGGACTGTGTAAATTGAGACGATAGATCTTGCCAATGACGACGCCTTGACCACTGATGGCCTCTGACTGGTGCGGTAGTATTTGATCAAGTCAAACATTGATGGCTGTCAATACATTCTGCATGGAGACGTGTGGATCCTGTCAGTGTGACATCAAGCTCTTGAAATGCATAGGGGTTTTGGTCCAAAGATGAGCTGTCAGGTCTTGGATAAAACTTCAGAAGCCTTTAGGGATCCAGAGTTGCAGCAGGTAATAGTATCCTGCTGATGTCCGGTGTACAGGCTCATGATTTTTTTACTTCACAGAGGCTGGTGTCATCATTTTTCATATGAACGTCTTTCTTAATGTTAATTAAAGATGAGGTAAATCACAACTAGGGCTGACAACAAATAGCTTACACTTGATTTGATTTCATGTCTATTATTCATCAGGCCTATTTTTTAGATTTCTTTTTATCATTTTTTTTTGGTTTTTTTCCTTGATTGGCTTGAGTGGCTTCCTGGTCATTTTTGAGGGCGTTAATGTACATTAAAAACTCTGGAAACTTGGCATTGAGGTCATGTGTGGCAAAAATGAGATATTGTCATAGTGCTCACTATTATTATTTATTAGGAGTAGTAGTAGTATTTCTTTTTTGAGCAGGAAAACTTGCTAAACACTTACTACTTAATATTTTTTTTTATCTATGGGATTGTTTCACTGTCAGGAATCCCCTGCATTTTATTTTAAAGGTCTGGGCTTTAATAGTGTGAAAAATGCTGACCCCATGCACTGACTGTATGGGCGAAGTGAGGAGTTAGTGTGTAATCCATTCTAGCGGCGCAAGTATGAGCAAGATTTATATGTTTTTTGAATGTGGAAACCATAGCCTCTTTTCCCACTTTTACACCAAACAGATAGCATCTTGCAATTGAAGTGAATATATTTTCAGGGAAAACATAAGTCACGCACATTTACACAGCATGCATATCAAACATGATGCCGTATAAATGTAGAGCGCGTTAGTCATAATTCTGCTTATCTCACGGGTGTGACAGTTCACATTTTGGTGTATATACCGGGCCATTACTGTAAGTTATATGCAACAAAACAGTCTGTTAAACCCGGAGCTGCAGCCAGCTGCTCATATTAATCAAACAGCTCACTTCCCTTTATCACACTGAGCAAATAGTCATAAATGCTCTTATCGGGCCGTTCTAATAGTGTGGACGTTACCATCAGATTCATGGTTATCATATCAAACAATCACTTCTTTTTCATAAGCATCATTTATAACCGTCAGACAGCTTGTTGAAATTCAAAGCGGTCTATCAGCTCGGGGGATCTCGCACTCTGTTTACTCATATTTACATATATTTATGTGGATTTTGTTGCTCCACAACAGGCAAACGGGGCATGATGAATGTATGGCTGCGTTCCCACTGGGACGTGTGACTCCCTGCAGAACTGATCTGTGGTCAGGCAACATCCATACTTTACTGTAAAGTCTGGAGGGGCTCGGTCTGTGCAAGTGGAGCCTCTTCATCACCGCAACATGCTTTGTTTTAAGACTGTTTTCTTCAGACTAATGTATGATGACATGATTTCAGTAAATGTCTTTGCTAAATATAGCACTAAACCAGAAAAAAAAAACAGGTGACAATATTTGATTTTGCTGGTTGAAATTTTTACTTCTACTTTAACTTTATGGTCAGATACTGTTTACAGTATCTATATTTTTACATCCTGAAAAAGACACTGGCACTTTCTTCACAAGCAACTGTGAGGGAGGTCTGTGTACTCCCTCTTTAATTTGGATCACTTTGATTAATCAATTAATATTCTTCTCTCAAGGTCTTTTATAAACCTCATCATTAATAAAAGCAGACATTCAATTAACAACCAAATCTTGATTGCCAATTTTGTCATAAGTCGTCCCTTTTCTATGTTTTTTTTCCTTTTTTTTTTTGTTCGTTATAGTTGGGAGGACGATGTGAGGAGGAAGAATTAATTAATTTCATTAATCTAATTGTCATCGCTTTGAACCATCCCACTAATAAGTACAAATTAATATGATTAATCAATTTGACGACATAAACTCATTCAATTACAGTTTTTCAAAGGCAAGTGGGTGTGTTGGGGTGATAGGGAGGTGCGGCGACTCGAAGGAGGTGGGCAGCCAAGCAGCTTGTTCTGCGAGGATCCCAGCCCACAATGTTGAAGTCAAGTCAGGGCAATTAGTCATTGTGAATTATATAAATATGTGCTGATAGAATGTGAGGAGCACATACTCCACTAACCACACTCGGAATCACAGGATATTTTGTTCCTTTTTTTGTGTGCAGAGAAATAATAATAAACCACAATTATTGGCTGTATTAATACTTTTAATAAACTGCTACTGATTCTTGTGATGATACACACACACAGAGATAATGTGTTTGTGTTATTCTTGGTCACGTTTTTTCCCCTTCGTTAGTGAAACACGTTGAGTTTTGCATGAAATTCACACTGCAGAATAAACAGTATTATTATCATGCATTTCAAAAAGTCTGCTGGAACACATCTCTTCTTTTAGTTCCTCTCTTCCATAAGTGGAGATTGCTGCTATAAATTAATTACGTGCAGTCTGTTGTTTAATGGGAAGTATAGTGCCATGTTTTTCCACATTATATCCATGAAAACATTTTTTTTTTTACTTACATAGAAGTAATTTATATGAATTTAATATCTCAATGGTGGGTAAATTCTTAATAAGTGAATACATGACAGTCAGAATCAGAGGAATTTAATGTGAATTTACTTTATCACATTGCTGAAAGTGGTATTTTATACTTTAATCAAATATTTCTGCCCCTAAAATCTCCCAGAATGTACAAATGCAACCAAAGAAAAAGACACATACGTATAAGGCACATATTTTATGTTGTATTGAAAATGTTGAGCTGCATAAAATTATATTTTCACACTCAACACTGTGCGTCACCATATTTTGGCTCCTCACTACATTTGACCTTATTCAAAATTCCGTCTCCTAACTAATAAATAATCAAAACGGCCGCTCTGGATTGATGATTCTGGAGCCTGTTTACTTTGCTGCTGCTGTGGTTTGATTTGTATGTTTCAGAGCCATTGTGCTCCAGAGTCAGATGTGCTGGCACAGCGCTTTAGGTGATGCCCTTTAAGATGCTCTATCTTATCATCCCAGCATCACCTCCTATTCAAACCAGAGTCTGATTGAGCCGGGCGATGTTGTTTGGGTCTTACATTGGGAATAGTTTATAGAAGCACCGTCACTAATTTGTGAAGTGAGGTATTACAGAGGAGACAATTAGACGGGGATTCGATTAAAGTATAGAGGCTTGGGTGCTGACAGTCAAGAGAAGGCTTTCAAATGTCATACCAATTAATCTATCCAGCCATCAAACAATATTCTGGAAACAAAGTCAGGGGGGGCGATCAATCCGCATCACTTTTCTCCTTACCGGGTTATGGGAAAATTGATTTGTCAAACAAAGCATTTTGGAAGCAGTGCATGGACTTGTTCGGGATCCATTAGCCTCCATTGAGCATTTTGTTTAACATAGGATTTTCATCACAGAGAAAATGCAGTGTCCTCAATAACGTGAGCTCCAACTTTACGATTTTAGATTTCTTTGTTCCTGCCTAGGAAGCTTTGGAAAGTGCTGATGAGGAGTGAGAAGGGCAAACTTCTAATGCATTTGAAAATATGAGGCTGTAGTTTGTTTCCTGTGCTCTGTATGTTCTGAAGAATCACTTAAAAGAGTATACGTAGATTACTAACACACCACACAATTGAATAATAATAATGAGTCTCACCCCTCCCTTCCAGTCAACACCAGGCATTAGTCCCTACTGCACGCTGTGGTGTTATCCTGCCATCTTCTACAGCGTGGCTGGGCTGTACCATGAATTCCCTCTGCAGTGTATTGTTCTAAGGCAGAACTGTATCACATTGTGCCCGTCATGCTGTTTTAGAGGGGAGAGAGCTTCCTCTATGGGATTTCCTCACCCCCATCCCCTGATAATGTATCTCTCCCTAAAGGCTAGGCCTCCATGACCTTGTCTTATTCATCGAGGGCGTCTTAAGCGAAAGAACTGAATCCTGAATGGGCCATTTCCCCTCTTTTAACACCCCTTTAATGTCATCAGTGAAATATGAAGTCATTAGGCGATATTAAAACACTGCTGACAAACTAATTAACGGGAGACATTAAACAGGACGGGCTTGATTAATCCGCTTTAACGATTCTTTTTAAGTGGTTCTGGTCAAAATTAATACAGATTTACTGGTGATCTTAAGACAAAAATACTCTTATGTGTATCAGGCCTCAAGGGCAACCAAAAGTCACTGGTCTTTTACCTCCCACTGCTGTCCCTCCCACCCTGCCCTCTCTGTTTCTACGCACAAAAACACAAAATCTTTTCAAACACACTGAACTCACACAGATGATCTCACAAAAAACTACTAAGATTACAGTGTGCGTCAAATACTTGATAGGTGTATGTATGTTACATCAAAAATGGTGTAAATGTGCTTTTGTATGTATTGTTGTCATATGACATAACTGACAAATTGCGTGTCCAAGTAATACTGTATATTTAAAGTTCAATTCATAAAGAATGTTGTTATGGTTGTTGTTGTTGCAGTCAAGCCTCTGTCAGTGGTGCACACATGTCTTTGTGAATGTCTCCCTCTTGTGGTAATATCATGGACCCAGTGGGGGTAATGTACTGTGTCCACATTTGAACATGTGAGCATGTTGTGATTTGATACTTGTTTTTTTCCCCTCAATAATATTATCACATTGTTTTTTAGAGGGGTTTTAATGTATGACTTGCAGAAACTATTGATAAATTATTTAGGTGTGGAGGCCAAATAGCTATTGCTGCTGTTGTTGTTTTTATATGAGTATTATTATTAGTAGTAGGGTAAGTTATTTATTGATTAGTTTTTAATATTCGTTATTCATCATTATCATTATCAAAAAGAAGAAACAGCAACATCAGCTCTCATACAAGGTTATATAAAAAGAATTAATTTTTATTTTATTCAAGTAAAGCCTAGAGAAGAAAAAAGAGAAAGGCCCTCAATGGCATTCAACTGGAAAAGAATTACCATTATTCATCATAACATATTTAATAACACTGCCTACATCATTGACTACAACGTAAATACATTGTATAATGTACTTATTAATTATACCTTACTAATAATAGGTATAACAAGGGGTACAAACAAAAAAATAAAATAAAATGCAGATATTTATGATTAATTATGGGTATTAAGAAACTAATAACGATGTATCCGACTTTGATGCATTTTTGTTGTTTATTAGTTTATTTAATTTAAAAAGAAAGTACAGCCAGCGGAAGCAGTCGCAATACGTACGTGTGACGTATTTCCGCCGTTGCTTCGGTCCCTCACCGACGTCGTGATGTTAGAATGTTTGTGTAACACATTTATAAGACTTAACTTAATTTAATTTGTCTTTGAAGATATTCGTCTCCGGGGGTGATTTGTATCATCTTTGGCTAACGTGACCAGGTTCTGTCCGGACATGAACACGTAGCTGTCAGTTTGTAGGTAGGTCGTCGTTGTGTGTGTTAGCTCCCGTGTTAGCTACTCGGGCCCGGTTGCCTGTATGTGAGCACAAAGGCCGAGCACAGTTCCTCACTGTCCAACAATGTACCCCTCCTGGGGAAACTATGGTGGGCCCCATTCGCAAAACTTCGGAGGACCCGGGCCCCGTAAGCAGCCGGGTGCCGGCCCAGCACAGGGTTTCGGCGGCTTCGAGGCTCCGTCCAGCGGCTCGATGTTCTCCAGCCTGCAGGAGCAGCACCTCCAGCAGATGCAGCAGCTCCAGATGCTGCACCAGAAACAGCTCCAGTCTGTTTTACATCACGGAAACAACGCCGGGGCGTATGGCTACGCGGGGCCCCCGTGGCAGCCTGAGGGCCCGGGACATTTAGACACTACAGCTGGAGCTCAGACCTTCTTCAACCCAGACGAGGCTCCGGTTCAGCCGAACAGAGCGCCCCCTGCTCATCCTCCTTCACTTCCTCCTGCTCATCCTCCTGCACATCCTCCTGCACATCCTCCTGCACATCCTCCTGCTCATCCTCCTGCTCATCCTCCTGCTCATGCTCCTCCACCTCCACCGCAACCGCTTATCCCCGAACCACAACCATGCCCTCCCCCTCCAGAGCCTGCCCCATCAAAGCCACCAGAGAGCAACAGTGCTCCCAAACCTCCAGACACAAACAAGAAGGATCCGTCCTCCAAAGAAGAAGACAAATCCGTATCCCTGCAGGTAATGTCCTGCACCAGTTTATTCTGGTAGTTCAGATGAGAAGTCACATCACTGTGATACTTTTTTTATCAGTGAGACTCTACCTGAGACTGAACCTGAGTCCATCACCACCCTCATGAAACATTTCTGTTGCTTATTCAACTACCATGTATGTAATCTAGTATTGTTTGCAGAAGGCATATTAAATAGAGTAGAAACAAATGTATTGAACAAAATGGGCAAAGCAACTTCATTTAATAACCACTGGGCAAGATGCATTCTAGGAATTCCATACAAATTGGAAAAGCGGGCATAATATTTTAGGCATATATAAAAGAAAGTTAAACATTTCTCATACAGCATAATATACTGTATGAAAATATCTACGGCCAGAGCTGTAGATGACCTCTCGATGTTTCCTCCCCCTTAGATTTGTTTTTTTTTTATCCTGCTACATTTGCAATAATTTTATATGTCGGTAGTGATGGGTGGGGTGTGGTTTGTACCCTGTTTTGTTTTTATGATGTGAAGCACATGAGTTGTGCTGTATTAAAGGTGCTATATAAAGTCTAATTATTGATTAATACTGATGTGTGTCCCTCTCAATTGGAGTATTAGAAAAACGATGTGAACTAGTGACAGAAATCAATAGTGATTAACCCAAATTGTATTCTTCAATATTAAGATGTGAATAGGCATTTAATTTATATCTGTTAATGCAACAGGTTGTAAGTTTTAATGTTTACAACTTCTGAAGTTACAGAACTAAGTGCATGACTGAAGGAAGCTTTTTCTGACCCTCACATTTTGTGATTGTTTCATCCAGGAACAACAGCAACTTTGGTACAAACAGCACCTTCTGAATCTGCAGAAGCTGAAGCAAGAGAGAGCCAAGCAGAGTCAAAAAGAGAGTGATGGCCCAGTGGCACCATCCCCTGGCCAGGCAGTTCCTCCTCCACCATCAGAACCTCAGAAAAACGCACCACCTCCACCCCCACCAAGAGAGGAGCCCCCAGCACCTCCGCCACTACCTGATGAATTGAGGGTAAGCATTCCGAACAAATTACAGAGACGTTTATATAAGGATGTCAAAACTCTTTTGGTCATAGGGGAACTATATCAGATTTGTTTTCTTCTGATCTTTAGCTTGCAAGTCTGTTTAAACAGTGGGTTGTGAAGGCTACAAAAAAATGATTTGTAGTAAGACAGAATTAAGCTTCCCAGTAGCCCACTACAGATACAGATAGTCAAGCTGCATTGTGATCAATGTACGTATTACTTCACTAAATTTGTACCATATAATGAAACTTGTGCTGATAATATGACATTTGAAATGTTTTGTACATGAATTTACACCTCTGAATGTTGGGTCAAAGATGTCTGGTTTACCTTTTCAAAAAATAACACTACTGTTTAACAGTATCGTGTGAGCACGTTGGATTTTAAGTTATTTTATTTTGAGTTCACAATACTTACAAACCATTATGGTAGTGCAGTTGTCTATTTTCAAGTGTAACATCACAGAGTTTAGCCTCAATGTTTTTTGTACAGTAAAACTAATTACTCTAAAACAAATTGTTCTTTTAAGGGGTTTCAATGTTTTGTTTTGTTTTTTGTTTTACACTCAAAAGTATTTGTTGACATTTGATCCAAAAAGTTCCCTTAAAAATCAGTTTTGAATATGCCATACATATTCTTCTGTCATTTAATGTAAACACTGTTTACATTGTTTGTATGAATTTTCAGAATGAAAATGTGGGAAAACCACCTATATTAACAGATACAGTAAGTCAGCTACTTACTCTCCCATCATCTTGTCCATAGATAATTTCCCCCCAATTCTTGGAATAGCTTCCATGTCATGAATGACAATCCCATTGAATTCTGGCATGTACTTACACTTCTAATTGTGATTGGTGATTATAATCCATTAATATATTATCACGACTCTTTAATGTTTTGCTGCATGTTCCTGGTGAGAGTTACAGAAATTAAAGTAATAAGTAATTCATCTTTAGAGCAGTAAAATGTCATTGTCCTGGCCTGTTCAAACAAATATTAATTGAAGTACTGTGTAAGATGTTATCAATAGGTTCATTCATCTCAAACATGTGTTGTCTCTTCCATCACAAACTGCTCTATAATATGTCAAAAACCTTCTTTATGCCATGCTTTACTTCAATCTTGCCTTGTGTCTGTTAAGCCTGAAGGCCTGGAAGACCCAGCAGAGTCTGCACGCCTCCAGCAGTTACAAGCTGCAGCAGCACAGTGGCAGCAGGTGCAACAGCAGAGAGTGGGCTTGCAATACCAAACTCTCATGCAACACCACGAGAAGCTACAGCACATCCTGGAACAGTACCAACAGCTGATTCAACAACCAGCAGATCTTCAGGTAGGTAATTGTTTGACAGCTGCTGTCAGTCTGGTTTCTCCTCTGAGATGAACCTGACCTATACATGAACTGAAAGGCGAAAGTAAAGAATTGTTTGAGTACTTAGTACTTAGAACCAAAAGAGAGTTGCTACAGCTGGGCTCTTCAAAACATGCAAAATCTAGGAGTCCCATAAGTTTTTATTTTTTCAATTCATGCCCTGGTATTTTCTTTCTAGAATTAATGGTATCCTTTCTTTAATGTTGCAGTCGATGTCTACTGAAATGCAGCTGAGACACTATGAAATGCAACAGCAGAAGTTCACACCTTTATTTCAAGACTGGGAGCACTCATTTGCCCTGTGGTTTGAGCAGTTCCAGACCTATCCCCACAAAGACCAATTGCAGGACTATGAACTCCAATGGAAGCAGTGGCAGGAGCAAATGAATGCCACCAATGCCCACCTTCATGAAAGGAAGGCCGCTCTGACTGCCATGGTGCCATTTGCCTCAGGCCAGTATAATAGTGGGATGATGGGACAATATGGCCAGTTCCCTGGACAAGATATGCAGCTGCGCCAGCAGTCACTAAACTCGGGTGTACAGCATCCTATAGGTGCTGTTGGTCCCAGATCTCAAGGTCCACAGCCAGCTGGGTTTGGGCCAAATTCAGAATCACCTGCTGGACCACCTGTGAAAGGAGGTTGCCCTGCTGGCATCATAGAAAGACCCCCAGGTCCTCCCCCTGTTCAACCATCAAGTTTCAACAGTGTTCAAGGTCCAAGGTTAGTAAGGATTTTCTGCAACTTGTGTTTTTAAAATGTTAAAATTAAGATAGTGTTGTCAGTAGGAGAAAATCTAATTTTTTGGCTGGGGCCACACGGTTCTGGTATTAGGTAGACCTGGGTTCACGACCCAGTTGGAACAAGAAACTTTCTTCATGGAGTTTGCATGGATTTTGCATGTTTTCCCCGTGTGCATGGGTTTTCTCTAGTTTCTCTGGTTTCCTCCCCCAGTCAAACACATGCAGATTTTGGGGATTAGTCAAATTGGACACTAAATTGACCTTAGGTGTGAGAGTGGATGGTTGTTTGTCTCTATTTGCGCATTTCCACCGGCTCGCCTTGCCTCGCCACGCCACGGTTTAAGTAGCGTTTCCACTAGCATAGTAGCTGGTACCAGGTACTATTTTTATATATCCGGCGAGGTTCCAAGCGTGCTTAAGTAGGTACTATGCGATGCTTGGTCAGACTGCTGGCCGCTGACTGGCCAGAGTCCCGTCACTGGACGAGACGTCCCACACACAAATCAAGCCGAACGGCGCCGAACTGTAGATCACTTAAAATTACTTAACAATCCTAAAAACGTGGGTTAATCTCCAACAACTACCAGGGAAACTTCTATATTTAACAGGAGTCTTTTGAAGTGGAGTGGTGTATTTAGGGGTATCACCAGCGACCGCGAGCGGCATCACAGACCCCTGCCGCTGTAGTCTGTGGAGTAGGAGGCTGTACTCCGGTACTCTGGAGACATGTGACACTGATGCCTAGTGCTTGCTCATTGTGTGAACTGTTGGGGTTCTCTGCTCTCCTTGTTGTTGTCTATGTACAGTGCCTTGAGATAATGTATGTTATGATTTGGCACTATACAAATAAAATTTAATTGAATTGAATTGGACAGAAATCAAGCCGAACAGTGCCGAATTGTAGATCAGTTAAAACTACTTAACGATCCTAAAAATGTGGGTTAATCTCCAACAATTACAGAAGTTTGGTGTAAAGTCGTGTGTGTGTGTGTGTGTTAGTTAATCTCCAACAACTACAGAAGTTTGGTGTAAAGGTGTGTGTGTGTGAGACCGCAGTCTCACTCAGCCGTGCAGTGATGACTCCGCCCACGTTAAGTAGGTACTTTTTTGTAGTGGAGATGCAACCTAATCGTGCCGAGGCAAGTAGAGCTGGTGGAAATGTGCCATATGTGGTCCTGTGATGGACTGGCAACCTGTCAAGGGTGTACTCCGCCTGTCGCACCATGTCAGCGCCCCTGTGACCCTCATGCGGAGGATAAAGTGCTAGGAGATTAATGAATGGCTGATTAATTTGAACTAAGTCTGATGCAATCAATATATCACATTGTCCCCCACATGCTATGATATATATTTTCTCAACTTAAGGGTTAGGGTTATTAATATGTATATAAACCTGGCTAACGTTTTGGTATTTAAATTTCATTGTGGAATGGGATAGCCTTTTAATGAGCTTGTGACTAGAGTGCATAGTAAATATTTCACTTCTACTTGCATTTTATGTTGCAAGGCTGTTACTGAGTCTAATTAAAGACAATTAACACCATAACTGATGTTTTCTTATTGTTTCTGTTCATCTCAGAGGAAACAACCCCAGATTTGACCAACCTCAGCAGCGCTTTGATGGTCCCCCTAGGTTTGACCAACCACAGCAGCGCTTTGATGGTCCCCCAAGGTTTGACCAACCACAGCAGCGCTTTGATGGTCCCCCAAGGTTTGACCAACCACAGCAACGCTTTGATGGTCTTGCAAGGTTCAATAAACCACAGCAGCCCTTTGATGGTCCCTCAAGGTTCAACCAGCCACAGCAGCGTTTTGAGGGTCCCCCAAGATTTGACCAACCACAGCAACGTTTTGATGGTCCTCCTAGATTTGACCAACCTCGACAGCGTTTTGATGGTCCTCCTAGATTTGACCAACCTCGACAGTGTTTTGATGGTCCCCCTAGATTTGATCAACCACGGCAGCGTTTTGATGGCCCCCCTAGATTTGAACAACCTCGACTTGGGCAGCAGCCTAGGTATGAACAACCTCTAAGGCACCCTGGCCCTCCTCCTCATTTTGAACGTCCACCTATGCCCCAGCAAAAACAGCAGGGTCCTCAACTAAAAGCAGAAATGGCGGTTAAATCTACCACAGTCCCAAAGACTGGCGGAAATTCGGACGTGCAACCAAAGCTTGAAAAGGAAAAAAATGATTCCAGGCCAGATGATAAGGTGAGGTCTGAAGACCTGACAGATGACAACTTGCTTGGAGATGAAGGATTTTTTGTTCAAAATGACCCCATTCCCCAGACCTTAAAGACAACACAGGAAGCTGAGAATTCAGATTCTAAAGCTCCTGATAAAAGTGAAAATACTAATCCTCTTAACAAGAAGCCTCCAGCCACTACTGTGGCACTGAAATCTACTGCAGATAAACCAGACAAACCATTGACAAACAACAAAGCCACAATGCTTCCAAAGCCCCCTTTACAACAGGAGCCCCAAACATCTGGCCAAATGCTGTCAAGACAAGAGCCTCCAAAGCCTATTCCTGGAATGGGACGAGGACAGTCCAATCTGCCTGCTGAAGTGCATGGAAGAGGTCGTGGGCTGAGGGGGCGTGGAAATTTCAGCGGACCAAACATTGTCCCCCATGTGGAGGAGAAGAGTGAAATGTCCTATAATTGTATACCACCTGAAGAGGACTTAGGAATGTCGGAAGACCAGCAAGAATGTCACTGGCAAGATCCTTCATGTGAGGAGTATGGTTTGGAGGAATCTGAGGTGCCCCCTGAAGAAATGTGGATGCCAGAAGAAAATTACTTTCCAACAGAGGAAGAATATTATGAGGAACCAATTGGGGGACCAGCTATAGGGAGAGGATACCCCCCAATGATGAGAGGAGGACCCCCAATGATGAGAGGGAGACCCCCAATGATGAGAGGGAGACCCCCAATGATGAGAGGTGGGCCCCCAATGATGAGAGGAGGGCCCCAAATGATGAGAGGAGGGCCTCCAATGATGAGAGGAGGGCCCCCAATGATGAGAGGAGGTCCACCAATGATGAGAGGAGGTCCACCAATGGGTAGAGGAGGACCACCTATGCCTAGAGGGGGTCACCCAATGGGTAGAGGAGGGCCACCAATGGGAAGAGGAGGTCCACCCATGGGTAGAGGAGGACCACCTATGTCTAGAGGGGGTCCCCCAATGGGTAGAGGAGGGCCACCTATGGGAAGAGGTGAACCAGTGGACTGGGAAGAACCTCAATCTGCTGAATATTTTGAGGAAGGTGACCCTTACTGGGAAGAGAGGAGACCTTTAATGAGAGGAATGAGACCTCCGTTTCCACCTGGCCGGGGGCGCCCCCCACGTGGTCATCCTGGTTTCATGCTCCAAAGTCGAGGACGCCCTCCTCATCCAGCACCTGGGCCAATGGATCATGTAATGGACACCGATGATGCAGAAACTGATCCAGCAGGACATCCCAATTACCATGGACTAGATCCTCACAGCCATCCATTGCATCCTGATGTAGAAAGAGGTAGGCATCGTGTGCCACCACCACACTATAAAATGGAGTCTATGGAGGAGCCTTTTTATGACAACGAAATGGAAAGAGAGGAAGGATGGGAACCAACACATGATAGTGGTCCCCCTCTGCCTCCACATGAGATAATGGATCGGGGAGGAATTAGAAGAAGACCTGTGGGTCGAGGAATGGCAAGAGGGATGTGGCGGTCAGGTCCAGGTCAACAAGAATTTGAAGAGGGCTATAAAGAGGGTTTTGTCGAGGATTATGGTCATGGAGAAGATGGTCGCCACTGGCGGCCACCACGGGACTATCCTCCTGATGACAATCGGCATGATGCCAAGTACTATGAGTCTGAAAGGGACAGAGACGGTGCTCTTCCTGAGAGGGACTATGCCCCACGCTTGCCTCCACCAGATCCTTACAGAGATGGCCATTGGCGAGATGAACGGGAAAGAGATAAAGGTTACCCACATCCATATAATGAGCATGACAGGGCAAGAGGAGAGCTGAGAATTCGGGAATACCCTCCCTCAGAATGGGACGGGTCTTCAAGACCACCTCCAGAGAGAGAGTATCCTCCTGACTATGAAGATCGCAGACCTCGCTACGATGAGCACAGGGAAGCCCCTCCTTTGGAAAAACTTCCACCATCACTCCCAGCTGCACCTGTAAAAAGCATAGCAGAGAGTTCAGTTGAACCATCACAAGACACAAGTGCAGGAAATGTACTTGCTCTTTCTCAACGTCAGCATGAGATCATCTTGAAAGCCGCTCAAGAGCTTAAGCTTATAAGGTAATTTTAAGACTTTCAACTCAAATGAATGTGTTTTATGGCTCACAGATACTGCATTTTGCTTGTGTGGCATCAAGTCACTTAAGTTTTCTACCTAAAAGTTTAGGGGATGGAATATTACTAGTTGTGCTCGATTCACGTTTTGCTTTTATATTGCATCTAAGGGAACTTCTAGTCTTCTGCCATCTTCTACCATCTTTCTTTCTTTTGGCATCACAGGGAAATGCAGGAGGTGAAGACCCCTGATCCTGAACCACAGTCTGCACCTACTGACGTCTTGCCCGAGCTTCCTGCTGGTCTTCTTGGTTTGGAGATCCCAGCAGATATCAGGAATGTTTTGAAGGTAAGTGATTATTACTAACATTTAATTGTCTTTCCTCATTTGTAGTAGCGCAATTTTATAATTAAATGTTATATCCATATTATAATATATTTTGTCCTCAGGGCATGAGTGCAGCAGCACAGACGGCTACACCTGAATCTGTACCTTGGGATTCAAAGCCTGGTGCCACAGATTACAAGCCAGTCCTCTCTGCTGCACCTACAGCTTCAGTAATCCCAAAGACTGTGGATTATGGGCACGGACATGGTATGAGCAGCTAAGATGAACACTTGTCTTCAAACAAACAAACATAACGTTTTAAATTTACAGAAGTTGCTGATATTAACACTCATTTCAGAACCTGGTGCCACTGTTGAGCGGATGTCTTATGGTGAAAGAATCGTGCTGAGGCCTGACCCATTGCCATCGGACAGGGGTTATGAAAAAGGTGAGTTTCAATATCGTAAAACTTTTTCACCTCAATTGGATCTTTCCCCTTTACTTATCATATTTCACTGATCATATTTCACTGATGTTTTTTAAAAATTCTCCTCCCAGAACCTCTTGGTCTTAGAGATCCATACAGCAGAGACCTATATTATGAAAGGCGATCAGACCCTTACATGGACCGCCGAGAGTACAGTAGAGAGAGGGAGTTGTACAGAGAAAAACACCCCTCTGAATATGAAAGAGAGAGACACGAGAGGGACCGCTATCCCCCAAGAGAAAGAGATAACAGGTAAAAGTTCTCCTTTTCCCCCAAACACCCGGGAAGTGCACTGCTTCCATACACTTGTAATATCATTTTCTGTTTGTCTGTTCTTGATTCAAGCACACAGTCCGTGGTTGAAGAAAGGTACTATATCGCATTGTGTCAAGCATTGTGATTAGTCATCAGTGTTTGCCAGCATGAAACAAGAAATTTGGTTGAGGTGATTGACATTGACGTTTCGCCATTGCACAGATCTCCACTGGCATCTTCTCTGCGCTCGGGGTACAGGGAGCGAGAGTGGGATCCTCGGGACCGTGACCGAAGTGGCAGCCGCGATCGAGACGATCATTATGGAAGGTCTAGCTATGATAGACCTTCATATGAGCGTGCTGGACTTGAACGCAGTGGGCCTGAGCGTTACAGCCATAGCTCCTCGCCCTTTGGTATGTTCCACCCTACATCTCTTAAACAAGTATTCTCAAACCACAGCTAGTTAGAAGAACCACGGTTAGGAAGAATTTCATCATAGTTCATCACAAGTTTGTTTCTCCTCAGCTACAAAGAGCTTTGTTTAATTTAGAAGATACAATTAAAATGCAATTTCTAAAACAATAAATAGATACATTTCTATACGTACAGTGGACAGAAGAAGTTATCCAGAGGAACGGCCTCCTATTGCACCACCTCTACCACCTCCGCCTCCCCCAAGAGTTGAGAAGAAGCCAGAAATGAAGAATATTGACGATATCCTCAAACTACCTGGCAGATCATCTCGACCTGAACGGGTAGCCCAATAATTAATGCTACAGCATATGTTGATGTAACTGCGTCTTATTGTTTTTTATTATATTGAGTGCTCATGTAAGGCATTTATTCAAACAGATTGTCATTATAATGAGAGGACTTCCAGGAAGTGGGAAAAGCCATGTTGCAAAGCTTATACGGGTGAGTGCAATTATACCAACAACTACTAACAATATTCATATCGCCCTTTAAGAGATCATTAAATGCAACAAATCAAATAATTATATGGAAAAAATATATTTTATCTTGATATTATATCAATATTGTTAATATTCAGGACAAGGAAGTGGATTGTGGTGGTGCCCCACCGAGAGTTCTTGTTTTGGATGACTATTTTATGACGGAAGTCGAGAAAGTTGAGAAAGACCCAGACACGGGCAGGAGAGTCAAAGCCAAGGTGAGTCAAAAATGCAACAATAACAAAATAACTGACGAGAACTTTTGGATGTAAATTTTGAATAAAAAGTAAATTAATTGCTGCTTTTTGTAAGGAATAATCTAACACAAATATTTGATTTGCAGGTTCTTGAGTATGAGTACGAGCCAGAGATGGAAGAGACCTACCGGAGCAGCATGCTCAAGACCTTCAAGAAAACCCTGGATGATGGCTTTTTCCCCTTCATCATTTTAGACTCTGTAAATGACCGGGTCAAACATTTTGATCAGTTTTGGAGTGCAGCCAAAACCAAAGGTTTTGAAGTAAGTTGTGTTCATTGATGGTTCAGAAAAATGTTATTCCTAGTTGGCCCTGTGCTAAAGTTTTTTTTTTTCAATTTAAAGGTATATCTGGCGGAAATCACTGCAGACACTCAGACCTGTGCAAAGAGGAATGTCCATGGACGCACACTTAAGGATATAACGAAGGTGTGCATGATTGGTTTAAAACCCATATGTAGGAAGCGAACACGTACTAATATAGAGTTTTGTACACAGATGTCCAACAACTGGGAGCATTCACCGCGTCATATGGTGCGCTTAGATGTCCGGTCCTTGCTTCAGGATGCTGCTATTGAGGAGGTGATGTCTCCGATATGGAACAGTTTTTAAAACATTATTGTCCGCGATTATTAACTGAGATAAAACTAACGTGTTTATGTTATTAGGTTGAAATGGAAGACTTTAATCCTGATGATGAGCCCAAGGAACCCAAGAGAGAGGAGGAAGAAGAGGGTGATCTGGTAGGACATGAACATTTTAATTTAATTACGATGTAGTTGACAGAATCATCTTCACTTGTACAGTAATTTTATATCAGACTTAAGTCTGTTAATTATATTGTTTGTTTTATTGACCAGGTGTTTTTTTTACACTTATAAAATAGACAAGATAGGTGAATTCATGAAAAATAATAGGTTAAATATGTATGGTTTCTTCTGTATGTTTACAATGACTACAAAACATAACAAGTAAAATAATTAACAGGACATTTACAAAAAATTGTACAAAATGAGATCACAGCCGCTGCAGTCAGATAACCAACATTCATTGGCCAAAACATTCTAATCCATAGTCAAGGTCCCATGATCATGAAATCATAACAAAACACTATAGCAATAAATGAATGACAAATTCCTCCTATTATACATTATGTTTCATTTTCCTCCAGTGGTAAGTTATATGTAACAGTTCACTCTGTAACAGTTCATAAAAGAATCAAAACTTATATGTATTATATGGTTTAACCTAACCTTTTAAGGGGCTTCTCCCTGTATGTAATACACAAGCAATATCTTCAGTTTGTGACCATGACTTTTCATTTCTGTAAGAAAAAAATGAGGGAAAACAGCAGAAACAACAGGTTTTCTGTTCTTTCACCGAATAAACACTTGTCCTAACAAATGTGTGTAAGATAAACCAGGACCTTAAATATTAAATCTTCTCACTGACTTCTTTTTATGCCAAAAACATTTATGACATTGATTCGAATGTGTTGAATGGGAATGAATTCCCTACTTGACAGTGGTGCCTATCTAAGCCATAATAACAGTTGGCAGTGAATGTAAAAACACAACGTTTCTTGTTATTAATATCATGTTTTTCCTTTTTTTTTAAGCATTGAGTGTGATATTCATACACAATCCAAAAAATACGTAATAAAACTATTAGCTTTCAGTGAAAAAAATTCAGCCTTTCTTCTTCATACCAAAAAACTTTGCACAGACATTTGCTCCTCATACATTTGAGAAATTCAAAAGGTCAAGATTGCATGGGAGCCTCAAGTCCCAATACAATTTAATATGGTTCTGCAGTAGAAAGATGAAGTTTCTACAATCTTATTGCTTCATAATGATGGTCTTTATATCTTTTGTGTTCACTACAAATTCACTAGACAATAATGTCCAGTGACTGTAATTTTGGTTTCCCTAAGTGGTAGAACTAAATGCACATGTGGTTATGTGTGATTAAAAAAAATCATTTATCATATTTAAAGTTATCATATTATCTGATGGAAATATCAATAGATCTGAAATATATGCCTTTAGATTTATTTACTCAAGATAACCAGAAAAATATAATGTTTTCTATTGTCTATTTATGTACCCTGTGTGCAAAAGACATCATGGTCGCTAGTTCAATACCCCTGGCAGGTTGTACTCAATCCCTTGTAAGTCGCTTTGGATAAAAGCGTCTGCTAAATGACATGTAATGTAATGAAAGTTACCTGCTTTGTTGTTTAGGCTGGGTCATACTTTCATTTCCGTATCTGTGTACATGGCCAGATTCCATTTATACTAAAAATGAGGGTCCGTTATCAGTCTAGTGTTCCGCGCATGCGCACTCAGTCTCACTTTTCTATGTCCTTGTATTTTGAGCACTGATTTGTATTTGTGTGGGTACCTCCCAGACCTCTACACAAAATCTCAAGCAGGTTTCCATGTTGACCATCTCTGTTGTTTCTTTTGAGTATTACGAGAGCAACTGGAAAGTGTTGTGCTACAGGAAGCTTGCACAGTTGGTGTGTACAGTCTATGCGAACTTCGAACCCGAGGTGTGCTCACATTTGTCCGTGTAGGATCCCAGAAGCCCAACGCAGAAATGTGCAGATGACAAAATCTGTATTACGCGGAGCCTATCATACCACTACGAACGTCGAATGTAAGACCTGCGTCTACAGTCATCCAGTTCAGACCTGCAGTTTCACACAGTGCATACTTCTTATCTCCCAAACCCCAGGTTTATTTTGTTTTTTAAGTCTACCCAAACTTTAAACTAAACTGTCTGAACTGCAGGCCTACAACTGCTGCATTGCAGATAAATGGTACTAGGCTAGACTTGTAAGTTGACCAGGCTTTTTTACTGCCGTCATTGCATTTTCAAATAATGCCTCCAAAAACATGGCAGTTCTAGAACTTGTGTTTGAATCCCAAACAGCAAATACCGGTGAACTTGAGTAAAAATGAGGCTTATCTTGTGGTCAAATGTTGTTGTCCTGAATCCATTTGCTCCCCCTTTTGTTTTAATCCTTCCTAATGCCTTGAAAAGGTGTGTGATTTAAAGCAAGAGGAGTGTGAATGGTCATGATTTATGATGTATACTCGCAAAACAAAATGTGATATCTTAGCCACTCAGTCTCACCTTTTAGACATCACTATAGTGGCTGTGGGAATGAATGCAAACATGTTTTCAGTGTCATTAAACAAATAAATAATACAGTAAGATATCAGTACACATCATAAGTAGTCATCAAATCTCTCTAATTGGCAAAACCTAACCTTTTAGCAATCAGTTGCACACCAGATTATTTGCAATAATGTACAATCAAACAAAGAAGAGATCCTTTCAGTCACAACTAGAACACACAGGCTATAGCTAAAGTATTGACTTGAATAACAGAATAAACAACATCTAATGGTAACATTACTTGACAGAAAATATGGTGGTATTATATCATGCTAATTTGCTGAAGCATCACCATTCCTCATCAAAGCGTCAATGTAATGCCCATTTTGTTTTACCTATTTTTCTTAATTTCATTGAGATGAGGTAATGTGGTGCACACTTGACCACACACCAGATTTATGTAATATTTTACTGCAGTGTATTGAGATCTGAGAAGTATTGTACTGCACAGGTGTCCAGCCTGTATGCAATGTTTTTATATACTACAGTGTCTGTCTTTGGAAAGTGACTTTGATCATTTGAGCAGACCTGGCAGTCTTTACAGTCAAACTTTGTTGAACTTAGATTAACCTTGTACAGATGCTGCAAAGAGTTGGATTTCTGCTGTTTACCTTTATTATGCTTACACCTGTTTGTATTTTTGACCCACATGTGCATAATTGCATGTATGTATTGCATAATCTAATAATACTGTTGTATCCAGTATAGTTTTATACAGCTTGTGACTTGGCTTACTGCTTCACTTACACTTATCTTATAGAAAAAGTGTTACCACTCAACAACTGCACTTCCTGAGCAGCACAAAGGCCATGCCACATATGTTCTATGCTAAAGTAGTGTCTGAATGTGATGGTTTAAAAAATCAATCTCAAGAACCACCTCATCTACATGATAATACAATACTATAATACAAATTGACTGGATGAACAGTTGTATGGAGATTCCTCTGTTTATTGTAAGCAATAATTGACAACACCTATGTGTATAGGTGTGCAGTGCATGAACGTTTTGCACTAAAGTCAAAATTGCAAATTATTCTAAAATGTATATATATTCTTCAGTATGCACGCAGTGTAATGAGAATTTAAAATGTACTGTCATATTTCATTTAATTATATACTTTCTTAATACACTATGGTGCCTTAAAACTTTGTTGGATTTTTATCTGATTTTAATTGTTGGCCAGTACCTTGATATTTTGATTTTCAAAAGTAGATTAAAACACCGTCCAGAGCTGATCTCAAAACTAGTTTTAAAAAAAAATACACTTTTATATTGCAGTTTTTCTTTGGTAATGTGAGAAACTGTCATGAATAGAGACAAAAACTGTCACAAATAATCCAACAGATAAATTAACCTACACCCATGAAAAAAAAAGCTAAACCCTAATCTCATGAAAAAGAAACTATAAATGCAACCCTTACTTTATATTTTTGCTTGTTGGTCCTGTGCTCTGGCACATGATTAAGGTTTTATCAGGTTTTTGCAGCCCAGACTGCCTTCAAATAATATCTTGGAATCCTTTTATACAAACAGTAGTTCAGCTGGAATTAAAATGGGCCGACTCTCATTATCACTGTGACTCTTATGTTACTTTGCTCTCATAAATTAAGCATATGTGTATATAAGATGACCTCTTTGTTGACACTCTTTCCTCCATTTAGTTGATTATATGAATATATTGTATTATAGTTAATCAATATAAAGCATATTTTAATCCAAAAAAAATTTACTCAGAAATTTTGTGTTTTTACTAATCTAAGATAAGATAATGAAGCTCAACGGCGTAGGATTGGTTCACTTTGTCGCGCTTTTGTCTTTAGGATTTCAGCAAACATTTAAAAGCAGTTTTGCTTTTAATAATGTTATTTGAAAAAAAGAAAAGAGAAGTCGGAATCCATATGAAAGTGCCTCAATATGATTATAAGGTCACATGCAAACGTCATGTTCAGAGCTTGAGCGACGACCACTTTTGCTTTTTAAATTCTTTGACCTGAGAGCAGAATTGGGACGGAACACAGGTTGTGTTGCCAAACACAGAGCACAGCTGTTGTTCCTTCTTACTTAACTGTTTTTGTGTGACCAAGAACAAATGCTCACTCTGAACACATTTATCTGAACTTGAAAAAAGGTTTATTTTTGTATGTTACACTAACTGAATAATCTCTCTCTCTCTCTCTCTCTCTGTTTCTGGACTCGTTTCTCAGTTGTATCTGTCTTTTTACCTCTGATAAAACCAGTCTCCTCTCGTTTCAGCCAACCACTTTCTCTTACCATCTTTCCTCCCCCTCCCTGTATCACCCCGATGTTTAACCATTGCAGTGTTTCTTTATATAATATAGGGTTACATTCCAAAAAGTAAATGGGAGATGGATACATCCGAGGCTAAACTAGGTGGGTATTTCTTTTTTAGTTTTTTTTACTTCCTTTAATTACTCATTTGTTATTGTATAGAGGTGTAATGGAGCATGATATTTGTCGTAGAAGCTATGTTCTGTTGTGTGCATGATTCACTAATGGACAATTACGAGAGACGGTCCATCAGTGAATCGCATATTGATAACTGTTTGCCAGATTTCACCTTCACTACACTGACAACCTACATTGTTCATGTTGTGATTCTAGATTAAGAGGTTTCAGATTCATATATTTGTTAAATTTGTTAAAAAAAAAATGACATTATATGTAATGTAAACATTTTTAAGGCAAACAGGTGGAATGTGCACCTCGTTTGCCCTGAAATTACTTTTAGGCCCAGTATGTGTGCACAAACAAACATTTTTATGTCTTCAAATTCCATGCTGGGCAAATGAGGGAGTAGTGATGCGTCCCTCTTTCTGTAGCACTGATGAGGTTGTACTTGCCAGATATTGGCACATTTGGATTTATGATTTTATGAATGAGAACCAGCTAAAATTGATAATGCCAATTGATTTAATTTGGCTTTTTATTAAATGTCAAGATGAAAAAAGCTTTTTTTTATTGGAGGGCAGAAGAGACCTGAGCTGTAATCTTCGATTTACACAGACAAGTTGGACGGTCTTGGTAGCAGTGGGAAGAGGAAACGTGAAAGTGATAACACGGCAGACCTGGAGGACTACCTTCAGCTGCCAGACGACTATGCCACGCGCAGGTCCCAACCAGGAAAGAAGCGGGTAATTTGGCCACAAAGATTAAAACATCAAAATATCTGGTGCAGTGTTGTTGTGTGTAATATTAAATGCAGACGAATGTGACATATTTACCTAAAATTATGGTAATTCATTATTTTTCTGCACGTAACCTCACACCCTGGTTGCTCCCCCTTCTCTTTAGGTTCGATGGGCTGATCTTGAAGAGCAGAAGGAGGCGGATCGAAAGCGCGCTATTGGCTTTGTGGTGGGTCAAACGGACTGGGAGAGAATCACGGATGAGAGTGGTCAGCTGGCACAAAGAGCTCTCAACCGCACCAAGTATTTCTAAGAAGAAGAAAATCTTCTCCCCCCTTTTTTGCTTCTTTGAAAGGTAGGTTTATCACTCCTTTTTTAAACAGATAGGATTGCCGTAATGTTACTGATGTTAACGAGTCATCATATTTGTGTATAACAAATGGAATCAATATCCCAGTTACCCACTTGTAATGAGCTGAAGAGGACATGTTTGAGGATTTTCCTTATGACATGCCCTCTGTCAAAATATACCACTAACTGTTAAGTTCAGATTTATAAGATAAAAGATTAGGCAAAGTAATTAAGTTAATCCCTTCTCGGAATTGTTCGGTGAGCCGTTTTCTTCAAATATGTTTAAATGTTTGAATTGATGCATAGTTTTTTAATTACTAATTTTAAAACACGCGCATTGACTTGTTAAAGTTCTTTAGAAGAATTTGCCTGAATTTAAAAGACTTAAATCAATTGACAAAAAATACTTTTTCTTTATAAAAAAAGTACATTTCATTAATTCCTCACACAAATCTGTCTTTGGCCAAATTATCAGTGGTTTATTTTTCTTTCTGCAGGTGTCCAGAATGTGAAATGTGTCCCCGAAGCTCGAGACTCATCAGGGTGATAACCACCAATAGATATCAATTTCTGAGTTCATCATGGGGAAGGATACGGTTTAATGTTTTCCACCTCATTTTAAAAGACACTCCCGACTACTTCTGATGATATGTTATGTTTTCAGTCATGTTTTTTTTTTTTTTTATATTGTTCATGTTTTATTTGCTGTTTACCTGTAGCACTGTTTCTTGGTCAATGCTTACTTGGAAAAAAGACAATAAAACTTTTATACAAAAATCATCAAGTCGGGGGAAATCTTCCTGGGGGCTGTCATCTGCACATCATCAGAAGCTCCAAAAATTATATTTCACAGATCAGTAAGAGCAGAGATTAGTAAAAATACTTATCACTCTTGACTTTTTCTTCATCATAGTGCAGCTGATATGTGATGGTGTTTTTTTAAAATGTTCTCATCCTTTCTATTTTGCATAGTTTAATTTTCTAGTAAAACACTGAGACGTTGAAACATTTGACAACAATTTTAAGCTGCTCATGATTTGAATTCAGTTTGGCTTGTTGTGGTATTTTCATTGGCTCTGCATGCTGCTTGTGTGGATTTGCATTTGTCTGACGATTACAAAACTACCTCACTCCTGTGTCCAAATATAATCACATCAAATAGTTTTTTTGATTAACAAAAAACACAATCGCAGTTCGAGGGATGAACCTTTCCAAGGTTCCAGGGCATTAAAATAAACCTTTAAAAGACAAATTCATGAACACAGAACAACTAGGAGATTCAGTGTGTAAGGATTTGTGAGAGTGTAGTTGTAACGGATGACTCTACTGCTCACTCCTTTCTTTCCTAAGCATGTCATTGAACTATGGTGGGCATCTCAACCACAAGGCGTGTCATTCTTCTTGGTTTAAAAACGGCAAACGCAAGCTTCTGCTAATCTTTCTGTTCTGTCTGCTCAAGCGGCATGACAGGTGCAAAGGCCCTTCCCTTAAATACATGTTAAGACTTACTCTAAAGCTATGAAAACCAAACGAGATCATACACTCATACAAATGGATGACAGAAATTTAATTTACTGCCAATTAACTGGACTCGATGTTAACGCACTGGACCTTTACAGGCTTGTTTCCTTGATGGCGCATTGTAGCTGCTTTTCATTACAAGAATAGTGTCTTCATTTTGATGACTAAATGTCTCCTTTTGAATCAGTTTTTGTAAATGTTGACTTCAAAGTAAAAAATGTCAAGCATGCTATATTCAGATGATTAAGTGCCCATAACTGAACTTGCTCGATGAACACGCTCAAGTTGAACAGATGATCTATACAGAATCTGCAATGACTGCCTAGTCTGATAAATGTTAAATACACAGTGGCATATTTAATGTCTTTGAAATAATCCATTTCGCACAAGAATAACCATTTTCTACTGGAAGAGTTTTCTGAAGAAGTGTTTGAAACCCCATTCAGACCCATTTGTGAGTGATCCGATCACATGCAGGTCACTCCAAGAACGGGTCTGAAAACTCCCAATCCACCCTGAATGATGTCTTCAGTCTGATCAAAAAACAACACATTTAGAGGTTGTTTGAGGAAGAATGTGACCAGATTTCTAAGCATGCTTGAATGCTATCAATCCTCAGGACCGATTAGAGAGCGCCTCCTCAGCTGATGACCTCAGTTTCAGATTTAATTTTATTTCATTATTTTACACTACTCAGATCGGCTAATACAGTAATTTGAAGCTGTTGCCACAACATCCACACTGACGGTCACATGATTTTCTTTTTCCGTTCAGAAATTTCATGTTACAGCAGTGTGTGTAGAGTGTTGATTCACTCAAGCTCCTCTCGTCTTGTTTCTGTCACTCGCACACACACACACGAACGATGTCAGACTCATTTAAAAACATGTTAATTATAACGTCACAATTACATTATTATGATATTGAATATTTGACTCTAAGGCAGGTGAACGCCACAATGTTTACATAATACCAGGATGGATGTTATTACCAGGTCTGAATGGGGCCTTAAATGCAAACACATTTGTGTATATTGCAGATAAGTGGGAATATAGATTGGTAGTATCATGGTTACATTGTATGGAAATATACTGTGCTTTCATTTGTAAAATAAATTTTACATCTACATCCTTTGCATCCTTGGGAACCGGAATATCCAAAATTGTCAGACTTCAGTCATTTTGACCTGGCGTTTCTACCCTGAAGACGAAGCAAGGATCAGTTATGAGTGAAAATGCTACTGATGAAGACCCTGATGACCCTAGGGGCAACCAACTCACGACATCATGACCGAGAAGCTGAATGAATGGATCCATATGGTAAGTAAAGAAGAGATCAAGAAATTACATTATAACTGTTACATCTGTGAATACATTACAGTTAATGATAATGCTCTTAATGAATTTGTCTATTTTACTTTTTATATACCCTGTAAATACAATGACAACAATGTTCTCTGTTGAATATTAAAGATTTTTTTTCCTAATGTGTGTTAACCTTACTTTTTCACCTTTTTCACATTGTACAGTTAAACACATTATGTATTATTGCTATATTATAGATGGCTGATATAGCAAAAATACATATACCAGTCTGTCTATTGATTTGATAAAAGTAGCCATTGGTCTGCCACATGTATGGTGACTCCAGATGTGCAGACACTCACTTCACTCTTCACCGGTCTTTGTTTGACCTAACAAAACAAAATAGTTTGTTCACCAAAGCTTGGAAGAAGTCCATGTTCTTGTTGGCCTTTTATCTGGACTGATGGCTCTTGAATTCAGTTGGTACATCACCGTCCAGTTTACAGATCACCTTGTAGATCGCTTTCTTCCAGGATGGATCATGATCTTTGCCCATTGAAATTGCAACGTAAAACTCTCTCAGTGTAATCCCAGCAACCTCGACAAATCTGTCAGGGACCTACAAATTCAATGGAGGGGGGGAAAAAAAATTAAACCTCTTGTCTGTTTTTTGTATTGTATCTAATATTGTAGATATGCATTATATTTTAATATAGAATCAGACCTGGTTAATTAAGGTAAGTTTAATTAAGGTGATAATGATTAATTTTAGGACAATATTAAATCCATTAAAAATATTCCGGAACTGCCTGTCACTTTAATCCTTGCAATTCCATTATTAGAATGGTTTTGCTCAGCTGGATTCAATTTTCTGGCCATTTTTTTTTTTGAGTTGGGAAAAAAGGTGCACGTTGTCTTGAATACCTAATAATAAATAAGCATATAGTTCATTTCTCTTTTTTTGCAATAGTTGATGCAATCGGAAGGAGGATTTGACCAAATAAGCAGAATTGATATTCACGAGCATCAACAAAAACTAATCTTCAGCTCTGACCTGATCAGGAAGCTTTTTGTATTGTTGTGTTAATGCTCCCCAGAAGATTAACTATTTCTCTTTTGGACAGTCCTTGTTTTCAGAGGTCACGTTTGTGCTGAGTACACTTCACGTCTAAAGGGCAAACTGCTGATAGGTTGTTGGTCTTTTCAGCTGCGGTGCTATTCATTTAGGTGAATTTAATCAATATAACATCACAACAACCACTTATTTTTTTACACTTATTCAGTTAAATAACCCCTTTCTAATGCAGTTGCATGAATGAAATGTTAATGCTTCCTCAAACAGCATGGAAAACCACTTATAGGCGGTAATAAATATACAGGTTGTTGCTTTTGGCTCCAGTTGAGTAATATTTTAACTTAAGATGGCATCTCATATGCTATAAAAAAAAGAAGGGCACATTCTCTAACATGGCAGCCACATGGATTTAATAATACATCTCTTTGATTTGAGAACAGTAAGCTGTGCAGCAGTGACTCACTAAAAACATTTATTTCACTCATCTCTGCCCCTTTATCGCTGCTCCTCTGTTGCTTTTGTCAAATGTTTATTGTCGAAAATATTTACATGCCCTTACATTAATAAATTATTCTCCATTGTATACATTTTTGGGGCAAGTTCAACAAACACCTAATTAAATGTGTCACAATGCACGACTACACATACTTCAGAGGTATTGTAGTAGTATCGGAAAAAAGCTGTAGTTAAACTATACTACTTCTGTAATATTTGCAGCTGTCTTGAACCCTGGCAGATACTGAGCGTTACGGAAATTGTTTACACGGTAAACACTTTTAAAAAGCTCATTTAAAAATGAATCCCTACATTTCAGACATGTGTGCCTTATATCGTCTTTATTTTTAACCGGGAATTCACATTTAATTAGAGATGTAATTTATCGTGGAAACTGCTGATTAAATGTTTAAAATAGTTGTCATGGCAGAACAGGCATGTTGTATTGAATTTGACTACAAGTGTGCCTCATAAAATGGAAACAGGGTGAACATTATATGTTTAACAATGAAGGAAATACAATTCTGTTTATTTACCATGTATGTAACAGTATTTAACTGTAGTTAAGTTGAGAAAAGGTTGATTATGGACACTCATTTGTGTCTGTTCATAAAAAAAAATACCTGAGCTTTACATGACTGAAAGTCCTCAATGAGAGGTAATGAAATGCCACTATCAAAAACTTAATTACACCTAATTATATATCTAATTATATTTTTGTTAATCATTCATTTTCCTCTCTGTGTTAATTCATTTTCAACTTGCTGATATGTCAGCGTTTAAAGAAGCAGAATACACAAAGCAAAAATTTATACAAGTCCGTTTTGTTACTTTTTCTGTGAGTGTTTGGTATTTTTAGCCCATAATAATAATAATACATTAGTTGTGTGGCTATGAGTAAATGTATCTATTGTGATGGCTCTTTAACTCCTTTGGATGATATATCATCTTGGAATTTTCTGTACGCGTTAACACGTCTAAAATAACGTAGCTGACATGGTTGACACGCGCAGGAACTCTGGCTATGGAGAAGCATGGATTTAAGTTCTTTTTTTAGCTCTTCACTTGAGACAATATACTGAAGTAGTTCACAATGTACTAGGTTGGGGCTGTGTTATACACTGTGTGACCTACAATATAATAGATTGTACATTAACCTCAGGAAGATAAAAGATA
Organism: Solea solea; assembly: GCF_958295425.1. Classification (NCBI taxonomy): domain Eukaryota; kingdom Metazoa; phylum Chordata; class Actinopteri; order Pleuronectiformes; family Soleidae; genus Solea; species Solea solea. The sequence continues at coordinate 10,807,938 of NC_081150.1, forward strand.
GACTGATCAGAGTCCAGGATCCCTGCTGTTCATCACACTGTTACATTTGTACATGGCACAAACATGACATGCAGCAAAATGAATATCCTGTACATTCAGAACAACACTAATCACTGTTAAGTTTCAGATACACCTCACCTGGAAGTCACTGGCTTTGTTGTAGTGCATGTTAAGAGCTCTGAAAAGTTCTGATTCTCTTCCCACTGTCAGATCTCTCACATCGGCCACTCCCTCCACGAGTGCATGACGAGCAAACTTCTCGATCTGGATGTAGTAAAACTCCCTGAAGTTGCTGAACCACTTGATGAGCTGAGAGGTGATGCAGCGTGTGAACTGAGGAGGTAACAAAACAGGTAACTGGGTCAATTAAATGTGAAGATTATATATATGTGTATATATATATATATATATATATATATATATATACATATATACGTATATATGTGTGTATATATATATATGTGTACATATATATGTATATATACATATATAGTATTATTTCTCCGTCTTTATGTTTTAGACATTTTTACATTTTACAGAATGTGTAACGCTGTTGGCAAATAAAATATAAAAATGATAAACATGTCTCTTGTTTGTTTAGTGACAAAGATCCATTCTGAAAGCACAAATTTAGTCAGAAATTAGTTTTCACACTTTATTGCTCAAGATCGTAAGTAATGAATCACCTGCACGTCATGGAAACACGTCTTCAGGACCAGTGAGCTTGGGTAGCGAGTGTAAAAGAACATGAGCTTTGCTTTCTTCAAATGGTTTGTAGTCAGACCCTCCTAAAAGTGCACCAGTGTTAAGGAGGAAACACATAATGAAATGTTTTGAGGATGTTTTTTTTGTTACCGAGATTAAATGAGGTAACATGTAGATCAACAGGCTTTATTGATAGCACATACCTGATGAAATAAAAAGATTAAATATTAAAATACACTAATGTGAGAAACTGGTAGAGGATACGTTCAGCATGTATGGGTGATTCTTCACCACGCTGTCAGACTCAACCTTGACACGAGGGAAGCACAGGCGTCCATGGAGCACTGGATCAACAGTGGCAGTGTGCGGGCTCCTCGCACGTCTGGAGTTGACCTTTGGTTTCACTTTGACTGAAGTCCCCTGTGTGTCAAACATCTCAGAATTTGCTTGGACAACCTCAGAGCTTCCGAGGACTTGTTGACGGGGAGTGTTGTGATTCTTCTGCAGCAGCCAGTTGTCGTGCAAAGCAGAGTCATGACTGAACGACTGATGAGGTTTTAGATTATGAGGAGCTCTTGATCTGGGTTGGACGATACGCTGATCACATCTTTCCAGTCTTGGCTTTTGTACAACCAGTGACAGAGCTTCTGATTGAACATCTGGTATCTGCACCTTTGCATACCCATCACATGAAAGTCTTATTTTTTTGTCTTCACACACTGATGACTGAGGAGGCTTTTCTATCCCTAAGTCCTCATTGTTTGATGCTGTCTGTAGAAGAGGCACACTTTTAAAAACAGAGTCAACACTCCTGCTCACAGCTCTGGACAGTTCATGCTTTAAAACATCTGCCATGAGCTTTACTCTCTCCGGTTTGGGTTGGAAAAAATTCATGAGCTTCCCCTTCCTCCAGCTTGGATATTTCTGCCACTCAAGGTCAAAGTCTGTAAAAGCATCTTTTGGAAATGTGTCAGGAGAAATATTCCAGGTGGGGTATTTCTCTGCCTTATTATTGTCTGTAGTTACTTCATCAACATGGTAAAACCTTGTCCTGAGCTGCCGCAGGTGCTGCGGTCTTCTCTGGCTGTGACTTATGCTGCTTCTTGCCACGTTCTCCTGATGTAGAGGCAGTTCTCGATTCCTTTCGTCCTCCTTCGTGTGTTCTGTGTGCTCATACTGTGGTGTCAACACATCTGTGCTGTGCATACCAGGAGAGCTTGTCATGCCTTTGATGATATTTTCGACTCTGGCTCGCTTTGCTTGATGGCCACTGCTTAGATTCCAGTCGTGATGAGCGCAGAAACCGGATGCAGGAGATGGGGGCCTTCTTGTGGAGCTGTCTCTGGATGTGTTGACTTCTACTGGGCTGGAACTGAAGAAACTTGAATCAGCTTCACCTCCACTGTAATAATCACTCCCTTTGAGCATTTTTGCATCCTCGCTGTCTTGGTGAGGAGTCACAGAAATGCTTGATGCATCTGAATTTGAATGCACAGGATCGGGTTGAAAAGAATGGAGATGCTCTGCAGTGCAGTCATCAAGGTAAATGTTGCTGGTCGAATACATGCCTTCACAAACAAAACAAAAGACAACAAATTCATTCATTTTATGATGTGGTTTTTTTTGTTTTGTTTTTAAAATGACAATGCTTTCAGGAATCTTTGGAAATGTCATGATAATGAGTGACAGTCTGCAAGGATCTACATTTTATTTCAAATAAGTCTAAAAATCATCAAAATAAATGCAAAGTCAATATTTCAAAGTAACTGAATCTGTTTTACACTCACCCTTTTTTATCAGCACTGTTAACTCCTTTGCAATTCCTCACTTTCATTATTGTATTCCATATGTGCAGAATGTGCAGTGTTGGACTGACTCACTTTTTTTTAAATTCGGAATTAAAAACAACAAATGTAAGTTGTAGTTCAGATATTAAAGACTTTTGCTGCTTACCTGTTGGAAAGGAACCAGAAATGACTGTAGGTCTTGAACATGCAGGAGGGAAATGACAGGATTATTTGTACTGGTCTCACTGAAGGGTCCAGAGGGGGTGTGGTCAAATATAATACACCAACCAATCCCATTCCCACCTGCCACAAAATAACATTAATTTTAATATTTAAATGGAGCAGCTCACTGTTTTCTTTTTTCCCTAATCTATTTCGTTCACGTGTAAAAATAATTATAATTAAAAAAAATTTGTATTGTTTTATCATGTTGAAACTTCCGTTTTAATTCATTACATTCGCGATATTTGTCGGTTTCTAGTTCATGGTGAGCAGTTTTTTTTGCTACCGCAACTCAGTACTTCTAACTTACCCCCTGCCAGCCTGCCGCAGTGGTTCCTTCCACTTGGACCGCCCACGCGCTTGGGAGCGGCGCGAGCTTCTGTAGACTGTACATACAGCTTCCCCGATACAGGTTTCAGCCACCAGCCATTGTCATGTTAGCACGAACCAGAGGTGTGTACCGGACGCTCGGCCGTTCCGTGTCAGCGGTGAGCCAGGTAGGTCCAAGGAGGGGGGCAACAACAACACCACTGAGCTGACACAATTTGGTAACTCACACTGTTCATGCTCATTTGTATGTCCTGTTCTGTAGTGCTGACATTAGCTTGTTAAGTAGCAGGGCCTCGGCTAACAAGGACGAAACACTCTGACAGCTTCACACGAGACCCGGGTCTGCCGAGAGCTAGAATCTGTGTCCTGTTAACTATCTGACTGTTGGAAATTAAGTTTAAATTTAAGATATCTACAAAAATAAAACACTGTACGCAATCTTATAGTTAGCCTGCAAGTCAGAATAAACTTGCTAAGCGAGTCGACCTTCTGTTATGTTATCTGTAGCTATAATCTTTGTTTTAGTTATGTTACTGCTTCAGTCACTGACCTGACATTGACAGGTTAATGCTGCACGTGTATGTGCAGTGGTGGCTTTCCTCTCAGATGTTAAACTGTCTATTATTGTGAGCTTCATGGAGCCCATAGTGTCAATGTTGTCAACTTTATAAACACTAACAAATAAAGTATAGTGTATACAAATATACAAATAATATAGTACATGGTGCAATGAGTTTACTGCAGGTCTTTTGGATTAGACTGCATCGGTTTGTGTGAAATAAACAGGAGTAGAGAGTGTGCAAACCTTGACCAAAAATTCTCAGTTTCCCACAGTGTCAGTACAGTACCCTATCTTGCAAGGTTATCATTTGTTTTTAAATTCTTTTTATCCTGTAATTTTATCTGGATCACCTCCTAAATCAATTTATCTTCTTCGTTGGTGTTTTATGGCAGTTGGCATCTGTAATGCTCCATTCATGCCTCTTTCCAAATCTAATTATTTCCCGCTTAGGCCATAACCATCATCCCCAGAAAATTGCAAAAAGTCAAGAACAGATAAGGATCTGTCCTTTTTTTTTAATTGTGTGCTGCTCTCACTAAGAATGTCCAAATATGGCAAAAAAAACATAACCTCCTTATACACCAGCTTCTGACTGTAACTTGAGCTGTAACTAATGACAATTATTGTGAGTTTAGAGAACTGGATATTGGTTGAATGTTTTGAAATACATCTTCTTTCAGCCAAGTCCCTGAAGAACATAGACATACACAAGATAACTAAAAATCAAAGGATAACAACTCTAGTTGCAAGAAGACTCAAAATTGAGCTAAATCTTACCATATACTCGACCCTTCATGGTATGAACGTTTCCCCATTCTTTGATTCACTGTGGATGATTAAGTGCTTTCCTGACAACTCCACCCTCATTTGGCATCGCTTTGTCACAAGCAACTATACATAAAAAAGTAGTGAAAGAGCAGCCAGAACAAGACAGGCCCTGCCCTCAATACCCACATACATGACTCATACAGTCTCACAACACACAGATGTTTAGCACAGTAAACCTTTACCAGTCTCCCTCTCCTTAATTTGAAAATACATTATTGTTAATTACATCGTTTAGAGTAAAAAAAAATCATGTTAGAAAAGTTAAATATGTACATCTATATACAAAGACTTGTGCATAAAAGAAAAGTGGGTCTATGTAAGAGTCCTTACCCCATGACTAATAACAATAAGTCAGATTTTATCCCAGAAAATAGTTTACCTAAGGTATAAGGCAACCCAGATTTTGAAATGTCAAACTACTATATTAACTATGCTAATGATATAGTGTCTGCTTGCTGTGTGACATTGTACATTCACTCTCCAGTAATGAGGTCGATCTCTATTAGTAGAACATTTTTCTTGCCTTTTATATGGAAGTATTTAAGGAGAATTGTGTTTCTTTTTCTTTTGAGTCTGTGCCTGTAAACAGAGCTAATATCTGGTGGTGAAGCTGTACACAATAAAACACAATAAAAAGATCATGCTTCTCAGTTTACCATTAATCTGTGTTTAAAATGTATAATCCAATTTTACTAAATCCAAATTCTATTAATGTAAACCATTATGAAACCAGACAATATTCAAACATAATTCAAATCGATAATTGATTTTCTCTCTTATTTACTCTTTCAGGCAAATAATGTTCTACTTCGGCAAAGTGTATCAGGTAAGTGTGCTACCACACTAACCACACAGGCCAGGTAAAATCTGTAGTACATCATTTGTTTAAAAATCTCTGTTGCATTCAAACATTGTCAAATGAGTCCACACAGATCTCTACATGACTTTCTCTGTGTTTGTCAGTGTAGTTTTGTTTTAGTGTCAGGAAGTGATACATTTTATGTTAAGACAGACAGAGTCAACAACAACAACATTGTGCTGGTAAAGTAAGACAGCTGCAAACCAGTTGGAGACTGGCTTGACTGACTGAAAACACAAAGAAGCATCCACTAAAGGTTCAGAGGTGAATTCTAATGCTAAAAAACTGGTTGTTCAGGAGTTTGATGAGATGGATGCTTCCCCCTGCTCGACACTCACTTAGTCAGGTGTGATAGTATTTGTTGATGGAGCCCATTTCCAAATGAGGAGTGCAGCATATAAATTATCTTAATTTTTTACCCAAAAAATTACAGCAAAAGTTATGCTCTGCAGCTTTAAGAACCTCTCTTTATTCTGTTGCTAATCATTAAAGGCGACATAGAATGCTTGTATCACACATATATGTTAGTTATGGAGGTCTACTTACATATATTAACTTGTTTTCATGGTTAAAAACCTCCTAATCGCTGCAAACGAGCCGATCAAAATATCTCCTCACTGACGCTCTCGTCAGCCGCGCTGTTTCAGACCAAAACCACACCCCCAGAACGTGGACTGTGTTGTGATTGGCCAGCCAACGAGAGCTTTCCTACTGTCCTGTGATTGGCCAGGTACCTGGAAGTGACGTAATAGATAGGCCAGCTCTCAGATACACAGCTCCCCCTCTGGCACGGTGTATGCTCTGCATCTCAGCAGCTACAACGAGAGTAGTTCTTCTTCTTCTGCTGTTGAATGTACGCAACCGGATGTGCCCGGACTAGTGCCCGCACCAGGAGGCACTACGGTGGTGAGAGGAGTGGTGAGGATTTCTGATGATGACATCAAATTAAGGAAGTGCCGATCCGCTTCGCAGAGCCCAGGAAAACAATACAACACTATTTTCTCAGCAGTGGCTGAACTGTTGTTCTGAAACTTTAGGGTTTCATAAACGAGGTAATGACGCAGATACACACACACAAACGCAGCGTTAATTGGAGCTTCCGGTCTATGTCGCCTTTAAAAACGCTTCATGAGTGGTTCGTCTACAGCACAAAACAGTAATGTTTGTGAATGTCTGCGATGCCTGAGAACAAGCCAAAAATGGACAATGGCAGCTACATCATGTCTCATGTCAGAGTCTAAGCAGAAGCTGCAAGTACATATTGTGTAGATTTTCTTTCTTTTACTTTTTTTTTTTTCACCTCAGGCAGCTCCGTCTGCAGTCGACCACTTTCAAGATATTCACAGCTGTAAGTATTCCAGTAAACACTTGATCTTTAGAAGAGCATTGTCTGATTGTCTTTTTATCATAATTGTGCTCCACTGTCATATTGGCTTATACTGCATATGAATGTTTTTTTAAATAACATAGTGCTGAAACAATCAGTCATTTTGTCACCATTTTCCTCTACTTTATATAATTGTAATATAATTATCTTTGCTTTATTAGATAAAAAGTAGACATAAGAAGAAAATAAATTGCGCGTTAATGAAACCATATTTTGCTTCATCACTAAAGTAATATGTAGAATTGCATTTTGTTAAGTCTAAAATATAATGAATTGATGATTTTCTTGTCCTTTTTTAGATGTGAATTTTCATCATCAGCAAATGTCTTGCATATCAGATACTTCAAGACATCTGCTGTTCATAGTATGTACTGCAACAGCTCATATTGATTCTGTACACATTGTACATTTTGTCATTCTTGTTTTAAACAAGGGCTTTGTGCTATTTTTATTTAAATTTAATCTTAATTTCTTTTTTAATTTTTAACTTGTGTGCTTTTTTTTCTTCTGGTACTTACTAAGTCTGATATGGAGCAACTGTAACAAAACAATTTCCTTTGGGATAATAAAAGTATTCTGATTCTGATTCTGATGACTCATAGTAACAACAGTTGTTATTGTCTCTGTACAGGGGATGAAGTGGTCACAGTCAAAACTCCTGCATTTGCAGAGTCTGTTACAGAGGGAGATGTGAGGTGGGAAAAAGGTGTGTATTTACATGTTAAATAAAATGCTCGCTGTATTTCATAGGCATTAGCCTTCTGTATTCAATATCTGATTATATTTATGTTAATGAATAAGACAAACAATGAAAATAATCAAAAACACTCTTGGTTTAATTGTTTGTGTTTTAGCTGTGGGGGACTCAGTGGCGGAAGATGAGTTGGTGTGTGAAATTGAGACTGACAAGGTATGAATAAAAACTAAATCAACCTTATTTGTACAAATTTTACATTGTGGAGGGTAAAGAAACATTGTATAGAACTTGTGTACTTTGTACTCCAAGACCTCGGTACAAGTCCCTTCTCCAGTAGCTGGTGTAATTGAGGAACTGCTGGTGCCAGACGGTGGGAAGGTAGAAGGAGGAACCCCCCTCTTCAAGCTCCGGAAAGGAGGTGTGCTCATCTGAACATCACTTATTGTGTTTAGCATTGCTATATGAACTAGAAGAACAGTTTAAGTTTTCACTTTGCGGGTGTCGGCCCATACCATTAACAACACAAAACATAAGGATACAACAGCAGAATTAAAATCAGCTTCACTGGCCCAGAGTGCACAGACAAGGAATTTTACTCGTTTTTCCATTTTTCTGTATTTGCACATAAAGAGACAGAAACAAGGACACGTAGTGTAGTATTTGTGACTTGGAAGGCTCGAGATGCACAATTGAAAATGTATTATTTTGTGAAAGCCGAGTGAACACACTGAAGCAATTTGCATGTTTGGTGAATCATTCATACCATTAAATTCATACCACATTTGTCCGTCTAACGTCTTCTCTTCTCAGCTGCTGCTGCTGCCAAAGCTGCTCCCTCCACAGCTCCAGAGGCACAAGCTGCTGCTGCTCCCCCTCCACCACCACCATCTCCAGCTTCAACCACCACACCCATGCCTGCAGCGCCACCACAGGCTGTCCCAACAAAGCCTGGTGTGTTTCCCTCCATATGAAGTAGTACTACTCCCTGCAAGTTTATTTTGACTTACAGGCTAACAAAAAGATTACATGCAGCACATATTCATTATCATAATGTATGTATGTAAATTAATAGCAGCACGTTAGTAGGTATAGGTCCTAAGGGCTGCAGTGCTAAATTAATTAAAGACTGCTGTGTATATTTAATAAGGCTTTCACTTTTCCAAAAATTCTAACAAATCTGAACGAATTTATAATGACCTGTAATTTGTTCTAATTAATTCAAAACCCCCACCCACCTCTGTGTGCTCACGCCACCGCCGCCACTGCTCCTCAAATACTCCACAAAGGTCACAGTTTTCTTTACTTTATGAACAATTCTAATAATTGTTAGATTAGAATAGTGCTGCTAGTAGTTATTAATGTAATACAGCAGTCAGTCAGTAGAGTGGGATGCGACAATCACTCCGTCTTCAAGCCCTCTGACTTTTCATTCTTTATCTAATATGTAATCATGTTACATCCACTCTCTGTTTGTCAATGCAAACAGCTTAATTTCTGATATTATTTGATAGAAACACAAATCTGTCAACTTGACTGGGCTCGAGACGGCTCACTGTGAAATGAGGTTACTTGTCTCTCCATCGAAGCACTGGGCACTATTTTATATATCTCCAGAGAGAGGAGAGAGCTGAGTCTACCTCATGTACAATAGGCTTGCATTTCCTCGCTGCTGCATCTGTTAGAACGTGAACTTTTAATCCTACGTTTGAAATACAGTTGAATTTTCAAACCTTAGTGAGTCCCACTATAATTTGTTTCTCCCTCTTTTTCTTTCTGTGTAGCTTCTGCTGTCAAGCCTATGACTGCACCTCCAGCACCAGCTTCTCCTGCAGCAGGAGGCAGAGGAGAAAACAGGGTAACACACACCAGGAATAATTCATTTTCTATCACTATAGAACATCAGCGTCAAACTGCTGGTTGACAGATCTTTACTTTTTTTCCCCCCTCCTGCTGTGCAGGTGAAGATGAACCGTATGAGGTTGAGGATCGCCCAGAGACTGAAGGAGGCTCAGGACACCTGTGCTATGCTGACCACCTTCAACGAGGTTGACATGAGGTGAGACACAGCAGCTTTTAAAACAAAGACTGTATTCAGATTCAGTCAGGATTGCAAGCTCAACATAAGAGGCTGATTGATATTTCATGGCAGAAGTGTTTACACGAGTGTCAAATATGGTGATATGATACATTTGACTTTTTTTATAAAGACATTTCCTCACTAAACATTTCCATCAGCAACATTCAGGACATGAGGAAGAACTATAAGGACGCTTTCTTGAAGAAGCACAACACCAAACTGGGTTTTATGTCGCCGTTTGTAAAGGCGGCAGCACACGCTCTGATGGACCAACCTGCTGTCAATGCTGGTGAGACGATGCACACTTACCAAAACTTTTTCTTAAGCTTGAAGTTACCTACAATTATTACTGGTACTGCAAAGGGTCAAAGCTTTCCATTTGTATTTTTAATATGTGCTTAATATGTGTTTCCTGACAGTCATTGATGATGCAACTAAAGAGATAATATACAGGGATTATGTGGACATTAGTGTTGCTGTGGCAACTCCAAAGGTACAACATTTGAGTCTAAACCTGACATTTGTGTGTAACACATGTTGCTATAAAATGCTGAGTTTGTCAATGTCCGTCTTTAGGGTCTTGTTGTACCAGTGATCCGTAACGTTGAGACAATGAACTTTGCTGACATTGAGACGGCTATTACCGCACTGGGGGAAAAGGTAAACAAGCTTGTGTACTATAGACGATAACCAGCATCTTACATTCTGAGGAAAACAAGAAAAATAATTGTATTTTGCACTTCAGGCTCGTAATAATGAGCTTGCTATTGAAGACATGGACGGAGGCACTTTCACCATCAGCAATGGTGGCGTGTTTGGCTCTATGTTTGGTACACCCATCATCAACCCTCCCCAGTCTGCCATCCTGGGCATGCATGGCATCTTTGACCGACCTGTTGTCATAAACGGAAAGGTAAGAAAACAGTGTTTTATTTACTGGGTAAGCGAAAGTTTAGAGAGGGGGGAAAGACTCAGATGAGGTATGAAATGTAACTTTTCATGTTGTATTAAATTTATTAAAACTCCCAATAGGCAGGATCACTAGATAAATAGTTGGCTAATGAGTTAATTGCATTTGATAAAGATGAAATGTTTGTCAAAACAGCATTATAATAACATTCTGTCAGTGCTACAGGAATTTAATAACATCTTGGGTCTTCAGATGAGAAAATATGTTTTGTTTACTAACTTAAAAAAAAGTTATTTCTTATGAATTTTGTATGTTTTTTTTTGTGAAAATATTATATCAAGTGTGAATCGCATCACAATTGCAATATCTGTATAAAATGATCGCAGTATTTTTTTTATGTTTGACTGTATTGTGCAACTCTAAACACCAGGTTGTTGCATATTTACTGTTTGTGATCGAGGTTCTCTGTCCTAAGCCCCTTTTGACAAGATACACAGGTTAAATATTTGACAGACCATTCTTTGATCTCTGAAAAGGTGCTGCTATAGCGACCTTTCCACTGAAGGGATGTGTACATGTTGCTTAGTAAAATAGAAAATAGCTTTCTAAATCAAACCATGAGCCTACAAAAAAGGTTACAAGAAATACAATTACCGGGAAGTAATTTATCTTTGTATGGACAAGCAATAATTTCACCTTCAATGCTTAATCATCTAGTTTTTTTTCAATCTAATGACCTCAAACATGAGTAAATAATAAAACTATTTTGTGTTTTGGCAGGTCGAGATCCGGCCTATGATGTATGTGGCCCTGACGTACGACCACCGGCTCGTCGACGGCAGGGAAGCTGTTACTTTCTTGCGCAAGATCAAAGCTGTGGTGGAAGATCCCCGAGTGCTGCTTCTGGACATGTGATGTTTCTTCCACCACATTACTCAGATGTATAAAATGAACTCCACACCACAAAACACGCACAAGTCACACCAAACCTGCCCCCACACAACTATTGTTTTTTTTTTTTGTCTCTGTGTTACAGGGGATACTGAGATTGCGTTTTTAACACAACATTCAATTTAAAGTGCCCGTCTAGTATGTTCAACCAACAAAACAAAAAAGGACAAGATTTCTTCTTGTCTTTTGTAATTGTTTTGCTACAGGCAAGTCACACAGGTGTTTTATAACATCCACGTGCTCTTCAGGTATGAAGCAGTAGATAAACTCTTGCTGCGTCCTTGACACTTGAAATGTAAGTGGCTTTTCCTGGCAACATTTGGCTGCGAGTGAACAGTCTACCCAGCTCGTTAGTTTGTTCTTCCTCCTACTGAGCCACTTTTTCCACAGCCGGGCCGAGCACGGCTCACTCAGATGAATTCAAGATGTTTTAATGTTAACACAGGAGTGAAAAAATGTCCTTGGTTTGCTGTTGGTCATTGTTACCAGCTACAGTCTGGAAAAAGGGATCAGGAAACTGGGATTTTGAACGGAACAGATGTTTGTCGGTGCTGTGCCTTGAAATCCATGATGTTTGTCTGGTGAGCGTCTGCTTGAAGGTTCAGTTATATTTGTCTTTTATACTCTACATTCTTGTTTTTAAACTTTCCTTGCCCTTGTCCAGCCATTGGAATCCAATCATTTTGATCAATTCTGATAAGCTCTTTGTAAAATTGACATTAATTCACTGTTCACTGTTTTTTTTTGCGATAATCTTATGGGCAGTGTTTTGGGTGGAGATTCAAAGACACGCACAATTTGCTTGCACATTTTTATTGTCATTGTGCTACCCTATATATATAAAATACTTGTATCTATTTAAAGAAACATCTCAAGCATTTTTATGTAATAAAACCTGTCTCGCATATTTCCATCATGACTTTGACTATACATGCTGTGTTGCTGCCATCAACGTTTCTCTACCTCTGAAGCGATACTCAAAAAATCACACGTTTGTGGCAGGGAACGTCTTCATGGCTGATCTTGGCCAAAGCATTTTATCTCATGCCAAATCTGTTTTTGCTCCCAAACTCTCTACAGCAGATGAATTGTGTGCCAAAGGCCAATCTTCAAAGCCTCATTAGTCGGCCTCCTGTTCGCCTCTTGAGAAGCTCCAAATAATGTGATCATCTCTGACAAAGTCTTGAGGGTTGCTTTGCCCTTTATACCACTTCACAGACACGGGCTCGAGTGTGTGCAGCTGTGTATGATGCCCCTTCAGTGTTTCTGTTTACTTTAATAATCACGGCGCACAATGGGTCCTAATGTACGTCTTTGTTTCTCTGCCAGCACCTACACAAATGTCTGAACAACACTGTTTGGAGCAAAAACACAGAATTCATTATGAAAACACAAAAAACCCCAAACATTAGATTACCATGAGAATACTGGAGGTCCTAATGGGCCTGAATACAGCAAACAATGATACAAGGGTTCCTGTAATTTAATTATTTACTTTTATTACCGCTCAAGATTCCATTAGCGCTTTCGAGATCATGTTAATTGGCAGCGTGTGCCAGTAGGTGCATAGATATCTGAAGGGCCTGTTGGCAGGTTTTTTGTTTCGTCTTCAAATTTTGGCGAAATCTGTGAATTTCCAATTGGACTGCTCAATAAGATGTGGGTTTTAAGTCTTTGTGTCCATTCACATGAAAGATGGCCTATTAGAAATTGGCAGCTAGCTGTTTGTTTTCATTAAGCCACATCAGAGGGATAATTTACCTAAATTATTCTGTTATTTTTTCTGTCTTTTAAATCAGCCAATTATATCAATGTCATTGTATAAAGCATTGTTTTTTTGTTGTTTTTTTGTGCAGTCGTTAGAAAAGTGTTTTGAGTGGATGAAAGCATGACTAACAGCTGGAATTCTCCTTTTATAAGACTTGTGTAAAAAAAAAAAAAAGTTGAATGCAGCCTATTGTTTTTTCGTATGAAAAGGCTTTTGAGTACTTTTCTTTGAGTGGAACGTCTTCATATGTTTGCCAAATGCAGAACTGTCATGCACATACAAACCTATTCTAAAAGCCTGCTGCTTCAATCACATTTTCTGAGTAGTTTATTTTTTGCCCTTTTTTTGCCTTTTACTTAAGATTTATGTGTATATGTTTGAAATGACATGCATACAATGAAGTTGGGATTCATTTACAACTGTCCAGTTGTCTGGTTTACCAACTCGAGATATCAGTTGTTACAGAAATGGTCAGGAAAGAGTCGGAGACGTTGTAGTATGCACATCATGACGTGTTTGCTCTTGTCACAATTTACAGTGTGAAATGTAGATGACGGTTGTAATCTTAAAAAGTGGGACCCTATATAGAAGGTTTGTAAAATGCTTTACTAGATATTTCCATCTTTTACACTTTCAGGACCACAAACAAACTTGTTGCCACGGTCCTACGCACCTCTCTGAAAATAGATGTGCAAAATGATCCTTTTGTTTTACAAGTTACAGTTTAAAAGCTATATTTTCAATGTAGCTTTTCAAATCAAATCAAATGTCTGAATGTACTGTAATCTGTAGGCCTGTTTTGAGAGACGGCCCTCAAAATGTCTTAATGTCTTCCAGTCAACTGACTTCCAGAGGCCTCAAGGTTAATGTGACTTTATGAATCCCTGTGGGTAAATTCGTCCTCTGCCTTTCGTCCATCCCCTACTAGAAACCTTCCTAGACCTTAGGAGCAGTGAGCAGCCACTCGACAGCGCCTGGCGACCAACTCCAGGTGAAATGTCGGCAGCGTTACCAGAACACAGGAGAAACCAGGACATGCAAACTCGACACAGAGAGATCCTGGGACCTTCAACGTGCCGGTAACATCAAGGAGAAAAACCAAATGACTGACCACCAGTCTACATGTTGTAGACATCATGTACAGACCATTTGGATTAGTACTCCCTGTCTGAGAGCGACAGAGGTGATGATGATGATGAACAGGGAGATAAAATGAAAATACTGGTAGTGAACATGACCTGGAAGCAGGAAGAGCTGGCAAAAGTGAAGGTAATGAAGCCCCAACAATTCAGACAGTAGTTTCCTCACACTGAGTAACCACTGTAACACATCATCATCGTCATCATCGTCATCATCACCTGTGAGTGTAGGTACTTTAAAGAATGTCTTTGTTAATCATTGAACAAGGACTTCACAGTCTGACAGCTTTTGTTGATCAACGCCTATACCTGATGTCTCTTATATGTCTCTTAACATAAACATGTACTTAAACTGGTGATACAAAGCTCTTCCCAGGCACACAAGTGACAATTAGACAGTTCATTAGTAATAATAATCGCACTGTGCCTAAGTAATGCTGCGTGTGCATATTCATTAATGTGCCGTTTCCTTTACAGGCCATTTCATTCAAAGCTAACCGATGTGGCTGAAAACAACCAGCTTGCATCTGGCCCTATTCTTCCTCTCGTCCCGCTCCTTTGATATGGAAGCAGCTCTCTTTTTCTTCCTCCTCTTGTTCTGTTGTCATACCAGAAGATTATTTTTGGACGGAGCAAATGAGGTTCAGGACCCCGAGGGTCAGCGACGGACACAGATGGCAGCGCTGAGGTGGGTGCAGCTGGTTGGTGTCAGAGGTTCAAGTGTTCACACTGGACAGATGTAGTAGTAATAGTACGTTTATTGTCAATACAGCTGTGTACACAGTGAAGCGGAACACCTTTTCACCAACACTTATTTGATTGTATTTATTTTATTATTTGCTGCACCTGCTAACTTAAAAACAACAAACATTCTCTTGTACATGTTATGCACTACTGTCCAGTTCAATTTAGACACATTGTCTGACCGACTGACAAGTGATGTGCGTTGATTTTTGAAGTATTGTCTCAAGAAATGTTTTACTTATTTCAGTTATGTTGATTCTATCCAGCAAGATATCTATAGCTGACCGAGTCTAGCTCCACCCATACCGTACTGTACCGTTACTCTGCTACCCCAAGGGAACGGTACTGATAACTGGAACAGTTGGGGGCAGTTATTTTAGTACTATTCACTCTGGGAACACGCCTTCTGTGTTTCTTAGTTTTGCATTGTTTTGTTTTTATTTCTGTCCCGGCAACAAACTAGATGTTGAAAGAGAACATTTGGAAAAAAGAGCTCGATTTGTCCTTTCAGAAAGCTCTGCAGGCTCATCTGACGTATGGGGTAAGTCTCCTGGCAGTGTTTTGGTGACAGTAGTTACATACTGGGGCTTTAAGGAGGAAAAATAATAAAATTATCTTTACTATTGACTCAAAATACGCAATAAATCGGACCTGCTATTCAAATCAGATCAGCACTTGAATATCGAGATGCAGTGGAATTGTAATAAAAGCACACTGTCTCAAACCTACTGCTGCGCGCTGTAAGAACAAGGGCAACATACAGTAGCTGCAGTAATTTACACAAAAAGCCCAACAATAGCGACAATGAAATACAACAGTCAAAAGTAACAATACTGTCGCCTTGAATAGAGTTGTGTTGGATCACAGCAGTGGAAGAACAGACAGGCCTGCAGGTACAGCTCAGCATGGGACGACACAGGCCTCTTTGTTGTAGCATCTGAAACAAAAGTGAGACAAAACTGAAAACAAACGGGGGAGAAAAATGCAAATGAGACCTGGTTTGTTCAGGGTTACAGTGGAAAACTACTTAAAATGGAATGTAATACCTGTAATCAGTCTGTGCCTCGTGACTGTACAAATGAGTAGAGTTATTTACCCCTTTCTACATAACAATTCTTATTCATGTAATTAATAAACCATTAAAAATGGCTTGGGCCTGAATTAACCCATTAAAAGTGAGAATATCCTTCATGTACGTGACATTTTTCATCGGTGCTTCTGGGGTGAGGGAAGACATCTGTTGTTATTGAACAGTGTTCTAATTTTTACCATCTGACTGCAGATCATCATCTCGCTCTACATCACTGTCCTGCTCTTGACCCTGGGTGGACCGCCGTCTCATCAGATATTAGCTCCTCCTCCTTAATGTCCTCATCGTTCAGATCCATCACAATAAAGCTGCTGCTGCACACAGAGGTGAGTTTGACTGCGAGTATGGCTGTGACACTGGTGCAGAAATACAGCACGAAACAGCTTTTGTTTTCAAGGTTTTACAGTGTTAACTTTACTGAGCCATTGAAACTCATTCAATTAGAACTCATGAAGGAGGCAACTGTGTGTGAGAAATTAACTGTAAAAAACTAGAGTCAACCTCATATCTTGCAGTTCACAAAACCTCCAGTAGATGGAGATGTTGGCTGTAAACTATTTTATAATGTTGGTACATACACTATATTCAAATGCCCAATTTATTGTCTCATTGTATAATAAAAAGTATAAAAAAACTTGACTGTAATAGTAATAATAATAACAGAATACAATGTCCTCACAGCAAACCTCCAAAGGTGAAGACTTTTACATCTTTAGACTATTTTTGTTTTTTTGCTCATCTTAACCTCGCTTGACTTTTTATGACTTCTCTGTTTAAGCTTTGGTTAATTAATTCACCTATTCATAGTTGTATGGACTCCATTAGCTAATAGAAATCCAAACAAATACCTTGTTTGTCTGAAATCTAAATGTTAAAAGGTGTGGGGGTTTTATCCAAGTACAAAGTGCAAAATTAAGTTGTTTATAAAGGCCACCCCCCCCCCCCCCCCCCCCCCCCCCCAGCCTAAGTGCGGTGACACTTTTACCACTGTCCAAAACTTAAATGTCAGTGTGGTAAAAACGAGGTGCTGCTGTTCCTCCTTTGACAACAATGTCACTGGTGTTGTATTACATTACAGTACTAAATCTTACATAACAAGCAATTATACAACATCGGAATGGGAAGTGAAGGAGATGTATCAACTTTAATTTCAATCTTAAACATTTTGGAAATGTGTGACTTCAATAAAAGGCAGTGGCTGTTTGCTCTGTCTGCAGATGGAAGATAATGTGTTTCTGATGCCGAGCTCTGAACAAAGGCGGCTGCAATAATCGAGCCCGAGAGAAATGAAAGATGAATGACCTTTTCTGAGTGACTTTTTGAAACGAGCGGCTGTTTGGCTCCGCTGTAACATAATTGCACAACTTCTGTCGTTTAATACTCGTTTAGTGTCACAACTTAAGAGGAACAAGTAAAATGACTTCAAGTTGATTTCAAAGGAGGAACTGGCGGACATGAGAGGGTAAAAGATGACACAAGGCGTGCAGTTTCTTGTAGTTAGAAAATAAACTTTATACCATTCATGATAACAGAGTCATACATAGCAGATAAAGGTCAAGAAGAGACAGTGAAATACTGCTCAGCTGTAGAGATTCCTGCTTGTTTTCTCAGCTGTTTGACAGCGCAACATGACTGGAAGAGGACTGACAAGACGAATCACATCAAGTGATTGACGAGCATTTTTTTTTTCCTCATATATGTTTATGTATACAAAGCAGTATAAAACAAGTACAACAATGGACAGACAACAAGTCCAAAAAACAAGGGTGTAAACATTTTTGTGTATATGTGCTTTTCATGACGCCAGCGTCACCACAAATCGGATCAACCGGTATCTGCCATCGTCAAGGCAGGGTATAGAAATCAACATTACCAAAACTAAAAAAAGAAAACAAAAAAAAACTCCACTCCTTCTATTGCGTATTGTATCCTAAAAGCTCTAGACCTGTATATTTCAACTAGCATACAAAGGAAAAAACGCAGAGCCTCTGCACTGAAACACCGCCACACATTTAACTCAGGGCTTTTGTAACAGAGCACCATGTTGGTATTCGTGTGTTTCCTCAGTGTTGTTTCCAGTTGTACTCCGTGGTATACATTGGTCCCTTTTTATGTAGAGATGGTTGATGTAACAGCTAGGCACAGTGCATTAAGTGTAACCAAAAACCCTTAATGTGGAGATGAAACTGGATAATTCCAGTGGTTCAATGCACAGAGCCAGCTCTTGTAGCAGTGCTGAGGATGCCCTACAACCTCAGGTCCTTGGGCAGAGTCTCCAAAAGTCTCCGGCTCGGAGCTCAAGTGCTTTACTAGAAATGTATTGCCAGTTCGATTTTCATTTAAATGGCTGCTGTGGTGGTACTGGTTTGGCTTTCAGGGACTCGATGTTCCTGTTTTCCCTGTTTCACTTGGTGTCGGCGGACAGCTGCTCCAGCAGAGGGTTGGCCTCACTCTCGGGTGTTTTGACGCTGTCGGTCCTCACGATACAGGTGGGCCGGTGTAGATTGAGCATCACCATTAGCTGCTGCCTCTCCATTCGGAGCTCCTCGATCTGGGCCTTCAGGTCCGAGTTCACCATCTCCAGACGCTCGGATTCCTGGACAGACATGTTGAATTATAAGTTGCTACTGGAGTAAGTTCACCGCAGACATTTTTGGAGCATATTGGCTTTCTGGTGTGCGTGGACGTTTAACCAGGCTTGAATCAGCCACACTCTGGTAGCTTGGAATATGTTTGACTGTCTTTAACATGAGTCAGCAGCTCTGGTTTACTTTTAGTCATGAACTTACTCTTTGAAGGAAGTCGGTCCGTTCCTTCTTTTTGTTTCGGCATCTCGCTGCTGCTACTTTGTTTTTCTCTCGTCTTCGTTTCCTCCTTTCTTCATCTTCATCCATCTTAAAAAAAAACACGACAAAGACATTATATAACTGTTATGTATATGAAAAGAAAATTGAAAGACCTTAAGTTGCAAACCTATTAATCAATAATTGTTATCATGTGACAATGTTGTGCAACCTTTGTTTGCATTCTCATCATCATATTATAGTCAGTAACATGGAAATAGTTGAAGTTGCATAATCTGATGACTAGCAGACACATTTCAACTATAAACAGGTTAATCAACTGTCAAACATTAATTTTATTCATTAGAAAAACAGTTACTGAGTAAATGTGAACAGAGGATGATAAACAAAACCACTTCTGACATTAAATACATTCCCATTTCCTCACCCCAACGGGATTTAAAGTGATATTTTTTTTTAAAGTCTCCTTTCTGACAGGAAAATTACATAAAATCCATCTTAATGCGAGGTTTAAAAAGAAGAAGTCGTGAACATATTATCCCCCGCCCCGCTTCCTCCATCTTTTGTTTCTGCCCACTGAGCCGATATACATCTTTCACACACCCTACATCGGCACCATCGCCCCTTTTTTTCTCACCTCTGTCTTGATGGCGAGTGGCCTCTTCCCCAGCCTCCCTAAGAAATGCAGTGGGGACAACATGGTGCCCAGTTGGCGGAAGTCAGCCAGCTTAAGCTGATCGGTGAGCGTGGTGGCCGAGATGCCTGCCAGTGGGCCCAGGCTGGGCAGGGAGCCCGCCGCCAGCGAAGGGTCAGGTATCTGTCCCGGCATCATGTCCGACACGGCCACCACCGCCGCTGCAGAGAGAGAGGGAGGGGAAGAAGAATGGGAACGATTAGAAACATTAATGGTACATAATCTGGAAAGCAAAGCGTACACACCTTTTGAAATTGTTGAAAATATTTAACATTCTATAGGTACAGTGTTTAAGAATTAGTGACATCTAATGGTGAGACTGCAGGTTGTTACAGATGGAACACTCCTCTGCTCACTACAGTGGCCTAAAGGTGGCCTCCTAAGACTCTGCCTAAAGTAGGGATGGGACGAAACTGATGTCTGATATTACAAACTCGAGTATCTACCAATACCGATATTAGTCTGACAGTCATTTTGGACCATTTATGAAGCTGTTAACAACACATTTGTACCAAGATATAATTCTCCAACTGTGCAACAAATATTGTTCTCCCAAAAAGGAGAACTAAACAGCCCAAACAGGCCATACACAGTCTGTGCATAGTGAAGCATGCGATATATATACATATGTATACATTTAAAGGATTTTTTATTTTGATCTGCCTGATACCTATTTCTATCCCGAGCCTAAAGTAGTCTTACTCTAAGGCTAGGAAAAATAACAAATGAATTTCATCTTATTTAAACATACTTATGAGTAGTATATATCGTTTTGGCCAATAAACTCCCTTTAAAGAATAAAACTGTGGATTAAATGTAATAGTAATCGTGAACACCTGGTACCATAACTTCCAACAAAAGTCTTTGATGCTAAGATGAGTCATACAAATATACCACTCCTCTATTATCATGTTGCATCCATCTTTTATCGGTTTTTGATCTTTTAGTATTGAAGTGCCTCCAAAAAAATGTATTGATTTCTTTTTCCGTCCTTGTCAAGAAATTTCTTTCTAATTACAAGTTGCAGTTTCCAAGAATGCGTTCAAACGTTGACAGCTTTGACAGCTGTGTTATCTTCTTAGTCAGCAGCCAGCGAGGAAACAAGCCTGCTTAAATCTGTCAGCAGCTACACACTCATCTTTGTAGCTCCACATGCAACGAGAAGCTGTGATAAGTCTGATCTGAGCATATAAACAGAGGGATATCTCCCACACGCACGCTTCTGATGACTAACTCAGTGGGTTTTCATTCTGAGTGGTCGCTCTGTTCTTGTGAAAAGGGAATCAAAGGATATCAAACACATTTGTGTCAAAACAGAGCGGGTTACACTCATACATTCCTCCTCCGCCACCTCTTTCAACAATTTGGGGTAGTTTAGAGGGTTTGACCACAGCTCTTTTTAATGCAATCAGGGAGGAATGAAGGGCAGAGCGGAGAAAAGGGAGAACTTGTACAGGGCTAAAGGAAGTGGCTGGAGAATTAAGATGTCTCTCTAATTACTGGAAGACCAATAGCTGGAAAACTTCTGATGGCCAAATAAAAAACAAATGTTAAAGACAGGAACAGTGTTACATGAGCCAACTCTACCCTGCCCATCCCTGCAATCTGTGCAGAGAGGCAGAGTGAGAATTTTATAAAGTCTGAACCAAAGAAACAATACTGTCTGATAGCTGCAAAGAAAAATGAACAACAATAAGATTTATTTTGGTGTGTTTATTATGTAAATAAGTTAGGTGTGGATAAAACAAGGGTCGTCTGTACTGACAAAATCTCTTGGGTCAGATCTGTTTGCATGACTGATGCAACTTTGGCACAGCGACAGATGGTCAGCTAGGATTACTCGCCAAACGCAAAGCTACAAGGGAAAAAAAAACCCAATATCAGTGTAACTTCTATTCTAACAACTTAATTCACATTTGCTTGCGGAGCATTTGGCTGAACATGAACTTCTACAGGATGGGCACAATCTGAACAAAGCCTCTCTTATATGAAACCAACAAAGACGTGTATTGTGAGGTGAATACAGCTGACTTTGCTGGTGGGTGACGAGCTGACTGTATTGTAAGTTATACACAGTTTTTTGTTCTTTGCTACTGTTTTTTTTTTTCAGACGTAAAAAAAAAAACTTGCTATTTTACAAAAGCCATAGAAGAGGTAATGAAAAAAAGCATGGTTATGTAACTCTATTCTAATATACTCCACCCTGTTCATGGGCTGTTCTCAAAATGTCTTTATAGTTGAACTGGGCTTTTACTGTTGTGCACTTTTTGGCAAGAAGAAATCACTTCTGACTGTCACTAGTGTTGCTGAGGTGCTGCTTTAAATTACTTGTATCGTATGACCTACATTACAACTCATTATGAAACTGGTGGCAAGTCCAAAGCAGATGCACAACAGTTATTTTTGTGGCTCTGACATTCCTGTATTAATTATATAAAACTTACATTACATCTAAAAGGAAAGATGCAGTACTGTAGTCAATTGTCTTTGAGTTAAATCTCCATACTACTCTTAACCTGTTACTACTACCTTCAGTCTGCATGATTTATTCACTCCAAGGACAAGTTGGTTTGTGGAGCCAGTGTCCAATGAGGCATTTTATTATTTAAATCCCCACAGCCCCCTCCCTCTCTTCCTCTTTCTCTCCCTCCCTCTCTCCAACTGTATATATACACTCCCATTTACTCTGCACTTGGCAGCAGTCTGTTGTTTTTGCTGGAGAGGAAAAGAACAAGACAGCCCTGGTTAAAAGTCCCTCTCAGACAAAATTCACTCTCTAAAATTCCCAGGAGAAGTGTAGGAATGAAAGGTGCCAAGACCTTCTCGTTCTGTGGACAGGCTATTGAAAAACAAAGCAAACCATATGGTAACTGGAGTAATGACTATTCCAATAGCCTGACAAGAGTACACATTGTAGGACTGAACTGATTGAGCCATTTTGTTTTCTGTCAAGTCTTTGATGAAGCGGTGGCTTCCGTAAACGTACAAGAAGAAGCAAGACGTGACATTATTTGGCTGCTTCACTGCATCTACGCATCATCATGCCAACACGTGCAACAACCTCTATATATTTTACGTTGCTCATGGCTCACCAATAACGGTGGTGGAATTTGACAGATATAATCCAAACTAACCCTTTGGCCAGAACACGGGCACAGGAACTGAAGCAGCCCATTAAGAATGACTGAGCCAATTGCTTTCAGAGCCAAAATGGAGTCCAATATCCAAGCTGGCCAGACACTGAGGACTGGTTTACAGACTGGGATTAAGCTCCGTCCTTGACAAACACGCTTTTGATGGAAAGTGACACTGCAAAAATAAGTCAACTCGGGAGTTATCTTAATTTATGTCTATTGGATCAAGTTGCTCTCAGTACATTGTAACTGAACCCTGCTCAGTCAGACATATTGCTAGGGAAGACCCCATTCCTCACTACCGCTTGTTGAAACATGCAGCTGAGTCCAGGCCTCGCCACACACACACTTGGAGACGTACACTTGAGTTCATTAACCTCATATTTGTCTGTATGACATCAGATCACATCAATCAAAAAAACCCACAGTAGTTTTGCTAGCAGCCTCCAAAACAAAGGTGATATGACGTGTGAGGCAACCATCATTTACGAGACAAAAAAATGTGATGCCACTTCATTCAATTTATAGTCATGTTGTAAACTAACATAACAGACTGCCTCGCTGTGGAGGTGAGCGTGTATTTTAAGTTTAATAAGTTTGCTTTATGTTCCATCTCCTCCCTCCCTTTTAACCTGCCACACAAGCATCTGAAAATCCCCCTTGCAAATCCAACACCCCGCGAAGCCTCGAGACATGAAACCCTGCAGAAGTCGTATCTGTGTAACACAGGGGAGAGTTTGCTGATAGATGCCTCACAGGGTGTAATTACATCCAAACGTGTGAGTCGAAAGTGATTTGTAACATTTTTCAAAAGTGGGGAATTTCTCCCTTTTTATCTGTCAGCCGCAGCCTGCAGCCGAGGATTAGTGGCCAGCGTTTGATGATGCAACACTGTTACTGTGCTTCTGCAGTCGAGCAGAAAAGCCAGTGCCACCGCTTTTTAGGCCCACACTAGCCTCAAACAAAGACACCTTCACAGACCGGCAGTAGTGTGGGCACCCCAGCTTCTCAGGGCTGACGGAGACGAGACAAGCTCAAGCCAAGGGCGGGGAGCAGAAATGTCATATATTAGTAGTGAAATATAGGACTGTACTCAATGCAGGTTCTGGCTTCTGCCCAAGACTAATCTAACTGCATGTGAGCCCTGGATAACTAGAGGTGTGTGTGAAGAGAGTGGACATATGGGGGTTTCCTTTAGGTGAACGTGAAGGCAATCAGTAGGTGTGTGTGTGTGTGTGTGTGTGTGTGTATAAATAATCTTCTGTTTTCATTGCTTGCATACTGTATCCGTCCTCAGCCAGACAAAATGTGTCCATTTCCTGAGTGATTCCTGAAAGCAATTAACTGTGCTGAGGAATTTGGCCCCTTTAGTGAATGCCAGCAGCATGACTGGAGGCTCTATTATCCTCATCCCCTATGGAGACAGTGAATGAGAGGTTTGGGGGGTAGATGGGGTTTTCAAAGGCTACTAATTATCTTTATATACTGTTGCTTTTTTAAAAAGGAGCCCACAAATGGCTAAAGTCTACAAGTGCTGTAATTTTGATGACTGAAAGCAGAAGTCTGAAGCATTTTCTGGCTACTTTTTCTTTCCCTGAGAACTTCTTTTGTGCAGCCTTTCTGCTCAACTTTAACTCACTGGATCGTGACATTACAGGAAAGACATGCACACTTTCCAAGATGCTATTTGGCAACTTTTGTCAAGGTACTTTAAGTGTGATTTTGGACTAATCAGGCATTGCACAGCCCACACACTGAGGAGTATCTTGCAAAACTCTTTACAGCTTTAAATCTACACAAGTTCTGCAAAATGAACAATGAGCAGGGAGACTCGGGCCAAGGCACACTCTCTCAAACTTTGGCCAAGGTCTCAGCGATCATCATTACCGTCTGCATTCAGTCAGGCTGTGTGTTGATTTCCAGTCTTTCGTAATCCTCTGAGGAAACCAAGGGAGTTGGCACCGACTTTCCTTGAGGACAGGTCAGTCCAAATATCAACATTCCTCCAACCTCTATTTATATTTTCATTGGAGTGACAAGACAGAACACGGGCATGTAAACAGAGGAGACACCATTATGCAGACTGTTGTTCTGATCACACTGTGGTTATCTCTGGTCATTAAACTTGAGGGTGACTGTGTGTGGGAGTGGAAGTGATTATCACAACAGAAAAAAAAACTCTTTTAATTTTAACTTTCATTTCTCTTTTTGGCCTGTCTTATGGGCTCAACAGCTGCTGCAGATGGAAGGAAGCCTTTGAAATGATACTTGTGGAGATCAGTGAAAGCTTCCCAAAGCAATTCAACACAATTACGGATATTTAACCTTGCATTGTTGTCAATGATGATGATCAAGCTTAATTTGTCCTCAATTACAGTCTGGATGTCTCAGCTGTGAGCAGAGCTAGAGTGTAGTGCACTCAGATTATCTTTTGTTCCTGTGTAGTTAAAGCAGGAAGTTTAACTGTTGCATTTAATGTCAACTTAGGCCTAGAAAATGAGAACTTTTAGTGGGCGGGGGGATGCAAACACAAAGCACCTGCAGATATGCACAAAGCATGAGGACTGTGGCTGCCTTCATTCAAATATTACTGTGATCCTTGGCTGTCTTCCTGTTGGGCTTGCTTTATGCCATTCCAACAGTCTAACATCTATGTTCTCCATCTGGGTGGTCCAGGGTGAATTACTATAATTTTACTATATGTCTCCATGTTACAAATCAGGATTAGAGATTGTCTTGGAGGCATGGAGATGACTGGATGAGAGGGAGATTTGGCTTGTCTCAGATGTGGATTTGATGAATTAAAAATTGTAATTGCAGACAAAGCCATTTAAAATGCATGTAACTTATGTCTATGACAAAATCCAAAACTGTATGTGAAATTCCTGACAATGAGACAATAAATTAGTCAAACAAGTAAATCAGATTAAATGCCCCCTGTTGATGCAGTCACCTTTATTATGTAACATGTGGTTGTCACTTTAATGCTGATTCATACTTTGTGCACTGATAGTTCCTCATCGGGCCACGTCAAGCGCACACTTGCTCTGTTTTAAACGAGCTCCCGTACTCCGTATTCAACTCTTTTGTTGCTCTCTTAAGTTTGCAAGCTAAAGGTTGATGAAACTTTGTGCTGTCATGGAGTGCCTAAGATGTTTTTTGTGCAAACAGAAAACTGGCTTGAAGTAGAAATTCATGAAATCTGGAAAACATAACTATGTGTAGGCGTTTGAAAAAGAAACTTTTACTTCTCTCGGTTACACCTTTGGACATTTGGGTGTTTGCTTCTACATCTAGGCTATCTTGACACACTGTTTTTACAAACCATGTGGAAAGGCTTATGGGGACTACAATGTGAGACTGATAATGTGATACCCACGGCAGTGAATAGCTGCTTCACGGCGTTAGTATCACTGAGCCTCGCTGTTGCATAGTTGGCTTGCTCGCCTGCAATGCGTCTGCTGTCTATTCAGCATGGTGGGGTGCAGCTTGGCAACTCCGGCTCTCCAGAGACACACTGGAAGGCATTTCTACTTAAAATAAACCCTGTGCGCCCACGTCCAGCCTCTCAGCCCTGTCAGCCCCGTGCTGCTTGTCGGCTCGCCAGCCCTTCCCCATTAATCCACTGCAGCGTTCCGTTTATGCAGAAACTATCCTACGGATGTGCCTGGGCAGGCGCTGGGGCATTTAAACCTTCTGTAACACACGCTTGTTCACTTACACACACGCAAGCACAGATCAAGGCACAAAGGAAACACACAAATATAAATATATATATATGTGTATGTATGTATGTATATATATATATATATATATATATATATATATATATATATATATATATATATATATATATATATATGTATATGTGTATGTATATATATATATATATATATATATATATATATATATATATAGCAAGTGTGGTATGTTGCTGTGTGAGCAAGCCATGCACCAGCTGAAGAGCATGCTCTCACTTTATAGGAAAACTCTGAACCTATGAACTTGCAAATCACAAACCCACACACCTGCACACGAGCCACCCCGCTTGTCATATTTCCCATTCAGTGGCCTGCCTTTAACCTCCATGCCAACAAGGGCAGATAACTGGATGGAACTACTGCCAATGTATAGTTAATGTTGTAGTATAACCTTTCAATGGAAATGGAGTCTGATGTGGAAAAGGGGGTGATATTTTCAGTCACAACACAACAGCACAGCAAAAACTTAGTTTTGCTGTGATGGAGTGTAATACTGGTCTCTGTCTATTTGATTAAATCCATATGCAAGTCCTGCACACACACACACACAGAGAGGGACAGAGAGAAAGAGGTTCCCTTTTCCAGTATTGACAAAAATGCAGTTAAAAATACTGAGCATGAGCCATGCGACGGGCCAAAGCAAAGATTACAAATATAAGTGCGGCTGGGCGCACATTCCTGGCTAAACTCGCAGGCTTCCAAGTACGTCACACTTCATTTACATCACTTATATTACTGAGATGTGAATGAATTCAAGGCTATTCAAAGAAAGGAGGGTAACACTCCAGAGAGCCTACCTAATCAAAACTGTTTTAAAATGCACAGTACTTACTCAGAGAAAACTGTTCAGTCGTCTTCTGTCAATGATGCAACTGTGTTTGGACGCTGTATAGAGGTAGAGGTAGAAAGATCATTCAGGTGAGAGATCTTATCAGTACAAAGTGGATTGGTCACAGAAGATTATCCACAAGAATCATTGATGGGTTATCAAAAAAATTGAAGCAGTGGTTCCAATTTGTGTTTTGTATTTTTTTCAGTTATGTTTTAAATAATTATTGTTTTCCTCTAAAAATTTAAACAAAACACCTGAGCACATTCAAGACATCCAAGAAAACTTCACAGAGTTAGCAGCTAATACAAAGTAAATACAGGTAATACACAAAATAATGATAATAACAGACCAATAATAATCACAAACTGCTCAAATAATCTTTCAAGCCATACCCTTATGAAATCCAATATATTTGCCAAGTCATTGCAAATCTGGTACTTCTTGTTTGTTATCTATTTTGCAGAGGAATGCAAAGTGCAAAGTTTTGAGCTCCAGTTGAAGCTTTGGATTGAGGTGCCTGAGCTGCATGAACAAGCCGAATATAACGATAACAGGGTGAGTTTATGTGGCATCACTCCACAGCTGTCACCAAGTTGAGTTCACTTGTTTCTTTTACATTGAAACTATAAATCACTGCAGGTTCAGGGTACTTTGGCGATCCAGCACCATCACCAGCATTGGCTTAGCAAGCAGTTAATTGCTTCAAAAACACAGAAAGTGACGCGTGTAGTGTTACACAACTGTCTCCACGGGGCAAACCGACACTTCTCCTGTTTAGCAACAACCGACATGAGAGAATGTCGGGATGAAAATACCTCTAGTCCAACACAAGCTGGAGAGTTAAAACTCAGCTAACGGCTCTGTAAATAACGAGCACTGAGGCGACAGTTGCTACAACAGTTGTAACAACACTGTACTTGTCGAACTAACGCCATTCAAACCGCGGTAAGAGCACGGGGAAAACTGTAAAAAGTAGTAGAAAATACACCGTCTACGTCTGCGTTAAATGACACAAATGTGTGGAGTCTGTACAACGTGGTGACAAACCGAAATTATGCAAATTTATAAATATGTAGAAGAGCCTGTAGCAATGTTAGCCTAACAACTAGCACCAAAAACACAGAAAATATACAGCAGTGGCAGCAAAGCGGTCAAGTTGTTCACACGCACACCATTTTTACCTGTTAGGCGTCCAAGGTCCGCAGTGGTGATGCGGGGCAGTGCGGGAGTCAGGAGTCTGGTGTAGGTTTGGGGACTAACCGAAGTCGTTGCATCAGCCCGTTTAAGTACCCGAGAGCTGAGGAATGCGGAAGTGCTGTCCCAGACGTAAGCAAGGGCGCGAGACAACACAGGCTTGTTTGCTCCGCCCCCTAGCAACCAAAAACACACACAACAGACGGTGGGACAGGAAGGTTTAATGAGAGAGGCGCAGACAAACAAACATACGTAAAAGAGTCAATAAATAAAGTGATTGATATAAACAAACTAGTTTGCTCTTCCTCTCACCTGCAGGTGTATAATTAAACAGAGGGTGTGTGTGTACTTGTATTTATATCTTTGTGATGTCCAAACAATGTACAAACCTATCTTTGTGGGGACATTTTGTTTTGTTAAACTTAAAAGTGCTTTTTCAAGGTTATGGTAAAAGTTAGGGTTAGGCACGTAGTTGTTAAGGTTAAAGATAGAGTAAGTGACTAGGCAGGGTTCGAATTATAATCTGATCTTTGTGGGGGGTCTCTTATAGACAGCCCACATAATATCCGGTGCAGTCGTCTTCACTCATTCAAGGGCGACTTTTTAGTTTGGAGAACAAAGTCTATGTATTGAACATGGATGGAGCATCAGCGTTTTCCAACATTATCCCGCTGTAAACTCCCTCTTCTTCGGCCAGGTAACTTCTGCCCAAGTAGCAACGCCCAGTGAGTTAAACTGGCAGAGACTATTCACTTTAGAGCACCTTAATTTGTTAATTAATATATCGATATTTGCACTGGCATATGGATTATCGTATTGTGCAAAACAGGGGGATGATATATCACCAAATCAATATTTTGACCCACCACTGGTCCTTACACCATCTGACAAACATGAGACTTGTAATTTATTTCTAATATGACACAGAATTGTAGTGGAAAGATCAAGCTTGACAAAAACACTGTTGTGAAACACTTTTAAATACAAACTAATGTCTGCTCCATTCAAACTGTTGTCAAATCAGCTCCATACAACTCACTTTGTGTTTTTCAGTATAGCCGCCATGTTTAGATATCGGCAACATTCACACACTGCACACAGGAAGTGAGATGACTAAAGACACAAAGAAGGGCCAACAAAACTTTTCAGACGTAAATACGACTGCTTAAAAAACGCTGTTTGACAGCATAAACACTTCTTGTCCCCGCCCGCCCCGGCGCTGCTGGTGTACTCAAACAGTTGCTCCCTCAGTCAGGTCTGGTAGTATTTCTTGACAGAGCCTTTTAGATGAATGACGCAGCAAACAAATAATATCACATTGTTTCTGTTCAGGACCACGCAGAGGCAGAATAATAACAACAAAATATAGCACCAAAGTGCAGCTTTAGTCTCGTCAGTTGCTGCTCAAACTCTCTGTGATGTCTCTCCTTGCAAGTTTTAGTTTGTATGAACGGTGGAAAGTGACCTATTTCACATCATCTTTTATTAGTTTTACAAGGACAATCACCCGTAACAGAAATATCAGTTTTACCTTTAATTTTACCTTCAGATCCTCATCCCAGCATCTATTCCACTACTAAGCATGGAAACAGGTTGATTTCTTGCACAGGTGTTTTAAAGACTTGTACCTGGTGGAAACGATAAAGTATCTTTGATCGGTTTGATTAATTTGTCCGATTGATTGATGTTGTTATCCTGACCCCCAGATACGAAACCGGTGACATTGAGCATTCTCGCACTGCAGCACATGCTATTATTTATTATTATTTATTCGATTTTATAAGAGTTTCCAGTGTCAGATTAGGTTATGTATAATTATTTCAGTGAAAGGGAGGATGTGGTTTGAGGTCTGGTCACTTTCAGGAGGTGTTTATCTGGTTAAATATACTTTTAAAATCCAAGTGAATCAGCAAAATATCAGTTTAACTGAGGTCCTGTTAAATGTGGTCTTTGATCATTCATCTCGAATCGAGCCACTTTCTTGGGAGGGATATGGAAAAATTCAATTAAATTTCTAACCAGCCACTACTCTTCCACTGCTCTCTTACAAATGAAAACATATATATGTAATTTAACAAAAAAAGGAATAACCTCAGTTCCCTTTTTGCAATGTAGAGATAAGTCATCACTTCCTGTTTTCTTGATGAAAAGAGCAGAATAAGAAAAAACTCTTATTAGTATTCCAACGGTTATTGTTGCAGTTAAGCACCGTATTAAATGCACTTATGTCACTTAGTTTTTTTTTTGTTTTTTTTACAGATTCATCCCAAATGTTTATTGCACAAAGAGACAGCCAGTGTTGTTTATCCCGGACGGACTGAATCCTATTTTTCCAGCTGCTACAGAGTATGTTCTTAAAGAGGCGTATTCTAAGCTGCAGAGTATTTTCTTACATACTTCTTGTTCATTACACTGTCACACAATTCTTCAAATGTAAAAGAAAATACAACTCACATTTGCACGAAAACGTCATTTGTCTGGTTGTTCCAGAGACTTCCGCCAAAACCTGATGTGAATGCTCTCTTCCTGCTGCCTCCCTCTAGTGTGGACAGACCCAACTGCATCCTGTTGTACTGCTTATATAAAGTTGTTATGTTATCTCTCATTGATCTCTACAAAGATTCACATATTAAATATTATATTTGAAAAGGGGGATAAGAAAATATGCACCAAATATCACTGCAGGTGTCAGAAACCAAATCATTTGTGCAAAATAAATCCAAATAGGAGCAAAATTGACCCTCTACATCAGAGGTCAAACTTGTGGCCCACCTCGTAATATGATGTTATAATGAAAACATGGCCTTCAACCTCGTCTTCCTTGTAAACAGTGTGTGTGGCTGAGGCACAGCTGGCCGAGGTGACAGACAGAATATGATACTAAATTTCTGGTTATAATATATGACATCGAAAGATCCAAGTAGCTAAGAACAGAATTTGCAATGCAATAAGTATTGTTGTAATTTTGGAGTAATTAATTAATAATTCTCCTGTGCTTTCTCCCTTTTGTTTTGTGTACTTTATCGTTACCATTAGTCCTGGTTTGGTTTTGCACAATGCTCCCTCAACTGTTCCACCAAGAAGAAGTGGCCAAGTTATTAAAGGCTCACCAAAATACCCCAACGCTTTTTTTAGATTCTAATCTGGTTCTGCTGTGATTTATGTCTCGCATATGGGGGGGGTCGGCAGGATGGGGGGACTGGTGCGTCACAGTCACTCTCAACAAAGATGACAAATGTGAGCGGAGACGTTTGGGGTTAATAAAGCAGAACTGAACCAACAGGGCAGACAGATTTCACAAAACGTCTGTGATTAAGACGAGACGGACGTTTTCCCCCTCTGCAGGTGTAGAGTTTCAGCTGAGTTTCCTCTGAGACATCACTCAGTGCGTGGACACACACGGTGCAGGTCCATGTCCCTGCCTGCAAAAATAAACCATCATAACAATAATAATAACACTGTTAAAAAGTTAAATAAGTCTGAATTTGCCGACCAAGCCTTCAGAGCATGTTAATTTGTTTTTATTTATTTAGTTTTCACCCTGTTTGTAAATGCTCACAGTCACATTTCAAGCTCGTATATCCACTTTAATTTTGTCTGCTACCAATTCTGCAGAACGTCTCGGCTTGAAAACCTCTAAACTGGTGTTTCCAGCAGCTTGCCCCAAATGATGAATGGGGAGGAAGAGCAATTTGAGGTTTTACAGCTTTTCCAAAGCCGTGCTCAGTTCTTGGTGTGTGGGCACCAGGAAAAAAGAGAAATAATGTAACACTTATATTGCAATTTTGTGTATTTTACACCAGCAAACCAGAGATTTCTTGTGTCTTTTCTTTAGAGGTGGTCATATAAGCATGATAACATTCAGCTACACATTACTAGTAGGAGAATTAACCGTTTTCAAATAGAAATCACACTTTGCAACAATGCATACATTCAAAAAGGCTGAATGTAGTAGATCTAATGTTGATTGCTCTGTGTTCTATGCCAATTTTTAAAATACATACATTTTACAAACGGTGCATATCATGCATACAAGTATGCAAAGTATCGTCTTTTAAATCTATAACACAGTAAAGGGAAGCTTCACTTAAAAATGTTACAAAATGTTAGTTTGACTTAATCTTATCATCTTCACACAATCATGTCCAACATCATAGATTTTGTGGAAATACCCAGCAAACCATCCAGACACAAATGGTGACTCATCACCCACCACATATACCCAGTCTTTATGAACAAATTCTTCATTCTATTTTTTTTTTCCACTGTTCCATTTAATGTTTCCTTCCTTCCCTTTTTTCTCTCCTTCTCTCCAGTTCATCTCAGACAGTTGTAGATCACGTCAACGTGCGTCTGATAAACCGTGAGGATGGATGTTATTTAAAAGCGGTATGATACAGGCCTGGCATGTTTCCGTTTTGGCAATAACATTTGGAAATTGTGTATTACTACAGAGCGATACTTCCCATTTTATGACTAGTACAAATCAAGGGTCAATGGAAATTCGTATTTTTGCTCATAGTTTGTTCTCAAACATTTCTACGAACATGACAGATGTCTCATCAATGCATCTTCTCCTGTAAAGAGACTGAGTAAAGCAAATGTAGAGATTCTCCTCCTCGCACATCATGTGTTAGAAAATAGTGGCCTAAAAATATGGGATAAAAATACAATTGTGAAGTAAAGAATTACACAGTACAGAGGGAAAACCTTCAGTCTAAATTACAGCGGTGATGACGCATTGAAATCATAGTTAGACTAATAGCACAGTGAGATGTCTTTGTCCCAAACATGTGTCTTTACCTCGATGCAAAATCACACAGAAAAGCTTCCCTTTATTTAAAATTCCCTAAAGATGAGGAAATGAAGCAGAGGAGAAAGAGCTGTGAGGCTGCACGTACCCACACTGTAACCCTAGCTTTAAGATTATACACCAGAGAAAGCGCGTGAAACGGAGTTAACCAAGTGACCCAAAACTTTGCGGAAACACAAAAAAATACACATTTTGAACTCACAATGTCCACAATTTAAAGTTGGAACCAAAATCGTAACTTTTCAAAGATTGTATAGCAAGAGAGAGCAGGACTGTAGATAAACCAGCTCTGGGTTTGTGTATAGTCTGATGTCAAACTGGTGAAAATGTTGCTTCTCTACATGTTTGTCAAACAGGAACCTTAGTATTCATGTGTTTACGTTGA
Source organism: Solea solea (assembly GCF_958295425.1). Taxonomy (NCBI): domain Eukaryota; kingdom Metazoa; phylum Chordata; class Actinopteri; order Pleuronectiformes; family Soleidae; genus Solea; species Solea solea. Next base: position 10,841,611 of record NC_081150.1, read on the forward strand.
TATTCAGCAGAAACACTGATGAACAGTCCCCACTAGGGCACATGGTGGAGTAGTGGCTTGCACTGTTGCCTTACAGCAAAAAGAACCTGGGGTTGGTGACCCGGTCTGACCGGCGTTCCTTTCTGTGTGGAGTTTGCATGTTCTCATCAGGTGTGCACAATTTTTATTTATAAAGCACATTTTTAAAGCACAGGGATGAAGTGCAGTACACAAGATACAAAAGCAACAATAAAAAGATTAACAATGCATAAGTTACACATAAAAGACAATAAAGGATCAAGCAATAGACATTGGATGAATGAATGAATGAATGAATGAGTGTGTGTATGTTTCCTCCAGTGGACACCCCCCCAGCATTACAGAGCAGATGATTTAAAACCTCATTTTTAAACATTTAGCATCTTCCGCACGGTGGTTAATAACACATCTTAGTTTGAAGAGATATTTTTATCACTTTACAAAGTCTTTAATGGACTGAGGCTGAATCCGTTCACAGAAATCAGTCACTTTGTGCGACCAATCGTGTGGCGCGGCCGACTTTAAACCTCCCTCTTTCTTCCTCCTCATCATCCTCTCACAACAACAGTAGTCTGTCAGTTACTATGTCAGCCCCTCCTCCTCCTCCTGATCCAGTTTCCATTTGAGTAAAAGCTCCCAGGGTTACTGTATTAGCACCGTGACAAATGGATTCATCAAAGGCTATAAAAAGTACATTTTCCCTGCACGAAGAATTGCAGTTTTATATTTGTTAATGGTATGATAGAATAAATATAGAGTACCACCACCTCACAAGATCATGTTTTGTTTTGTTTTTTTCCCCCTGCTGTATCACGGGTGGTGCCACGTCCCAGCTGATATCATCACTATCTCTGGCACCGGCACAAGATTGTTCTCTCATAGCATTATTGGGAGTTCGGTGACCCAGAGCTCCCACACCCCGCATGACGTTGATTTATCCACGTAAATATAACACTTCCCTGGAAATATCACAGCGAGCAGGAAACGGCGTGGCTGGGAGTTGTGTATGAGGATGAGATAACAGAGGTGGAAACACTAAGCAAACAACAAATAACAGAAGAATGGAGCGCCTGTAACCATGCAATGTGAGACATATTACAGGCTGCTGGTGTTTCGAAGGGTGAGAGTAAGGTAGAGTTACCTCAGCTGTGAAACATCGCCGCAGGGAAGGAGTTCACCCTTCACACATTAAAACCCCCTTTTATGTGTTTTGTTTATGTTTAGCTCATAACATACAAACCTAATCTAGGTTTAATCCACTTATTTTACACCTAAGTCACTTATGTGGTAAGAACCTTCTTATTTATATCTGACCAAGTTTAACCACAGACTTTATTTTCTCCACTAAGGACAGTTTCACATAACTACAAATTACATGCGACATAAGCTCGATTATGTCTGTGCTTTTTCTGCTGCGACAAGTCAAACTTTGATGTAAAATCCCGACAGTTAATGAAATAATAACGATGATGATACAGATAACGGTGTTTGTTGTCCCACCTTCTGGGGACTGAAATATCTATTTACAACATAATTTACAAAATGTAAATTTACAGGCCATAAAATCCAAAAACAGCTCAACTTCAGCTGTTTGTAACTTCGACTCAATTTAATCAATTATAAATCTAATGGATGTATTTGCCAGTGTCCTAATTACATAATTAAAATGAGTAATAACACAACACTGACAGCTGCCTCTTGTACTTCCCCTGCAGGACAACTCTGAAATATGTGATACAATATGAACAAACAACACATTTTACTCCACATAATTGATTTATTCAGCATTACAATTATTTTAATTTGATTTTAATGTATTATTTGATTGATCTCTTTATAAAAAACAAATGTCTTAGTGTTGGTTAAGCAGTGATCTTATTTTAATTCTTATTATTTCTTATTCATTTGAAACAACCTGATTTTTCCTTAAATAAATGTGAGATTTGTTGGATATTTCCACGACAAAAAAAACAACTTCAACAAAAGAACAGGAAGAAACTATAAAATACACACATAAATGATGTTCTCAGTCAGAGAAACAGAGCACAGATAATTCCTCGAGCACCATAGGCAGGCGGTCGATCTCGTACCTCGGCTCGAAATTAAAAAAAAAAGAAACTCTTGACCCTCAGCTCACTGTGGCTTGATGTTTGGTTGTGAACAACTCCGTATGTGACATTTTACAACTCTGAAACAGGCCGTGGAGATGAGACGCCTCACGGTGCTGAACAGACACTGAAGCCAGAAGACATCAGAGCTGTTGACAGGCCCATCCTTCATCGCTCTAAAATAGGTACCAAGACATCATCACACACACAGCTATTCTTCTTAGGACACTGTACACTGTAAGACTTAACCTGAACCATAACCAGTTAATAACTAACCCGTTAGCTTTAAATTTAACCAGTTTTGGTAGAAGTCGAAGTCACTTTTTTATAATATTACTTAAGTTAAAGTCTTAATGTATATGACATTAAAAGTTAAGATTGAGACATGGTGGCTCAGTGGTAGGGCGGGTTGTCATTCAACTAGAAGGTTGCGGATTCAATTCTTGGCTCTGCTTGTCTTATATGTGTCCTTGAGCAAGACACTTAACCCCATGTTGAAGCGTGCGATTGTCTGAATGACAGAACTATAGTGTAAAGCAGCTCATCAAGACTAGAAAAGCTCTATATAAATACAGACCATTACCAACTCTTCTTCTTCTTCTTCTGATTGTGTTTGATGGTAACAAAGATAGTTAGAGGAAATGTGGTGGAGTAAAAGTAAAAGTTGCTAGAAATATAACTAACAAAGTAAAGTACAGCTATGTGAATTTTGTACTTAAGTACAGTGATAAAGTATTTGTAAAAGTAACAAACACAAGAACACTGTAACCGTCATTTAAACATGTAACGTCATTAGTCGTGTAAGTTCACAGGAGATAATTCCACTCTTTCATCTACAACAGTGTCAACTGAGGCTGTCAGAGACTCTGAGTTTAATTGTAAATAATAGTAATAATTATAGTTTTATGACGCTTGTAACGTACAATTTGACGTGTAATTGGTTTAACTGTTTATACTGACAAACAGTCTGTCTGCGCTAATATGAGTCAACTCTCCAATCTTGTGTTTCCAGTTGTACACATGATTTGCACTGTGCTGTTCCCTGAGTTTAACTAGATATTATTACCACGTGCAGTGGGGTTACACATTTATTCTGAACAAAGTAGTGATTGTAGGAAAGTCTTATTGAGGTTAAGATTATTAGTATTACACTAAATGTAAAATGATGTTTTGTCATCAGGATGTACAGAATGTGTGTTGTGCTTTAACACAGGTAGTGCAGTTTATTATTATTATTACTTTATTTATGTATTTAGTTATGTTACTTTTATTTAATCAGGAAAAAACTATTGAGAGTAAGTACCTACTTTTTAAGGGAGACCTGACACCTGACATCTTAGGGAATCTGCCTCCAGATCTTTAATCAGCAGTAAAAGCTTTATTTTCCAGCATAATGAAAGCAAATGTCAACATTTGAGCTTGTACTAAACTCTAAATTAACCATGATCCTAATAAGAATTATTATATTTTATTAAAATCCATATAAAATGCATCTGTACAGATGTTTGTGTGTCACTCATGAGTCGAGATAGAGGCTCTCATGTTTTGGTGCTGTCATTTCCTCGCTCTGTAGCTCCCCCTACAGACGACCACAGAGACTGCACTTCTCTCGAAGCTGCTCAGTCACTAACTCAACTGTGCTAGATGTGGTTACAAGGAGTGCGCCCCCTGTTGTGTTGTTTTCGCTGCTACAATCACACCGGCTGTGGGGCATCGGTGTCCTGTCGCTGTGTGTTCCGTTAAAGCTGTCGTTGGCCCGGATAAATTGCACATTTAGACCCCGTTCTCATCAGGCACGCGTCCTGGATCAGCTTCTCTCCCGCTCGGCGCTGCTTCGACATTTTCCGGTAACACGCTCCGGCCCCGCCCCGCCCCGAAACATTATGACAACCCTCGCCATGGCAACAAAACAACTGCAGTTACCCAAACATGGTCAAGGGAAGTGCGACGAAACGGCACTCGCGTGTTGACGTCACGCACAGAACGCACTGTGCCGCCGCCGCCGCCGCTGCTGTTGTGTGATCGGATTCCCTTGGAGCCGAAATCGAGCAATGAATAAATAATTGAGCTGCTGTTTGTTTGAGCTGTTGCTCCCACTCATTTTAAACACTCCGTCCGCCGTGGGTGAAAATGTACGTTTTTTTTCTGCGTAACGCTGCGTCCTAAAAATAGACACAGTGACACCTGCAGAGACACACAGAGCTGAAATAATCTGTCACGCACGTCACATAGTCTTCATCCACATGCACAGACTCAAACGATCAAGAATCGTAAAACACGAGGTTCACTGCTGTTACTGAATTTATAATGCAGTCTTTTTAAAGTCTGGTGTACAGTTTAGTATATTATATGAGTTAGTGCTGTCTGAGATTAAAGGTGCAGTGCGTACATCTTGGTGAATTTTGTGGTTGATGATATTATTATTCTGCCTCTGTTTGGCCTTCGTGTGACATTATTTGTACGCTGCGTCCTGCTATTTTAACATCATCGGATGCTTCACCATTTGCCGAATTCAAATCCTAAGTATTAAACGTGTGATATTTACGATTGAACAGAGTTCGGGGTTGTGAGCAGAACCCTGCAGGTAACCGGGAAATGGACGGATGTTGCATTCTTGTTGATTCCGTCTTCTCTTAGTTGTACTCCAACCTGTTTGCAGCCATCTTGTTTTACTAGGAAATATGTTGCTGCCGCCTCAATCACTTCCCGTGTGCAGCGTGGGAATGTCGGCTGTCAACATGAGATCTTAACCCTGCTAAACACCAGCGCTCCCTGTGACCCTCATGTGGAGGATGAAGTGGCAGAAGACGAGTGAGTGAGTTTTGCACTACAGTTTTAAATATGGCCAACGTGAAGTCGGACCATGAGAGGTTCAAAGGTTTGGTGATCAAATATAATGTGAGTATAATGTCAGTGTCAGAAATGTGTGATGACAGTCTCTCAGTGTGTGTTCTGCAACAACCTGCTACCTTTATCTTTGATGCTAACATAACCTATGGTTCCATAGGTTGTATTTGGCCCTAAATTTGATTAAGTCAACGAACAACAACACATTGTATGCATTTGTCTCACTTTATTTCCAGCATTATACAATTTTTGCATCTGATCATATTTTTTTATAAGTAAAAAAATAAACTATGTCATAAAATACATCTTGATAAAATACACAATATGACTTTTTTTTTAAAAAGAAAATATGAAGTTACAGCGACATTGTGCTACACATGTATAACCCTTCTTCTTCTTCTTCTTTTTATTTGTTCAATTGTCACAACACAACTTTTTCAACACACACACAGTATAGGTTATTGAGCATGACTGAACTTCACATCACATTTGGTTTTTTAAAAACTCTGGAGAACACGCGACATGTAATTTGCATGCATTTTTGACACCAGCACAAAGTCTCGTCTCACTGCACCAGCAGCAGCAGCAGCAGCAGCAGCGTGGAAGAAATCACAGAACATTTGTGTCGCACACACAACCTTTGTTGTTCGGGTTTTGCACAACACCAAAACACACACTACAAAAGGTTACTTGAGTCAGATTTTGCTGGCTGATTGTGATACATTTACAGTACCGTTGCATAACGCTCGTTTCCCCATTCACAAGGCCAGAAGAGTGGGAGAGTTAAGACTATCTTTCATTAACTCGGACGCTCCCAGGCTGCCTTTGAAGCTCTCGCAGCCCTCAGCCAAGCCATCAATCTCAGAGTAATTAAAGGAGAACACTGTGCGGTAATTGCTACAAGTGGGGCTGGAAGACATGACCGGTGTGCTCAGAGATTCAAGGTCGTTCGCCACGGACTTGTACAGGGTTTCCCAGTCTGAGAGGCAGAGGGGGCCGCTCAGGTCCACGTCGGGGACGGACGCGGGCGCCTCAGAGGTCACCGCCATCTCCAGGCTGGGCACCAGGTCGTCCAGGTCATCTCCTCTCAAGTCCTCCAGGTCGTCGTCCTCCGCGCTCGAACACAGGAGGATGTTGGAGTTCCCCAAAATGGCTGCGGCAGGAAAGCAAGGGACATCGTCCATGTCTTGGCCAATCGCGGTGTCTCCAACTGTTGTTGTGCTCCCTGGTGTTTTTCCATCCTCTATAATGGACAGCAGCTGTGGGGAGGTCGGGGGATCCTGCAGCATTGTGTTGACGCCATCTTCATTCTCCTCCTCCTCAACATCAACATCATCATCATCAGCACTATTTGCAGGGAGCTTACAGGAGGGTTTGTGGGAGGCTAAGACCTGCTCCAGTCTCTCCTTCTCCTTCAGCAGCTCTGAAATCTCCGTGTGGAGGTCGGACTTCTCCTCCTCGAGCTGGTCGGTTTCCTGAGGTGCGGAGGAAGGAAAGAAAAGAGAAGCTTGAAAACAATGCTGCTGCTGCTGCACCCGTCTCTGCTGTACAGGGGTGTGCACACACATTTCATTCAGGGGGCTCAAGTAAAATAGGGCACCAACGATTCTACAATTTTCCTGTCCGAAGATTCTGTTTTTACTGCAACTCAAATGCAATTTATGGCTATTTATAAGTCACCACCTTACCATTTTCACATTCTATTACAGTCGGATTAAATTTGGCCGGTTTTCATTTATTTATGAGATTTGACAGATTCTTCGCTCCCAACTTCCTCTGTTGTTGTGGGAATGAGACACGTGTCTCAGGTCCACTGTCTGATGACGACTAACACATTTATCTCTGGAAATTAGTAAAAAAAAAGGTTGTTTTTTTGGGGTGAAGTGGCCCTTTAATATCATGTCTGTATAAAGCCTTTGTTTTATCTTGTTCCATCCACCTGCCTGTAGAGACTACACATGCAAATGAGTATATTTACATCCCTTAAACACATGAATCAGTGCAGGTGTGAAGTCACACACACACACACTAAGACTGTGGTGTGACCGCGCGCGTGCTGCTGTGTGACTGTTTTTCGCTCTGATTTGATCAAACTCGACACTTACAGCTTGTAGCGTGTCTATCAGGTCCCTCCGTCTGTTACGACACTTGGCTGCAGCGATCTTGTTCCTCTCCCTCCTGATCCTCCGCCGCTCCTCCTCCTCTCTGGAAGACTGAAATCAATCACAAATAGTCTATTAAAGGCGCATTCTGCTGAGTCGAGCCGCATCAGCACTTGGCTTTTTCCAGCAACAATGTCGCCTGCCAAAGAAAATGCTGCTGACTTGACTCTGCTGCTGCAGACATACTCTGGGCTTCAGCTCAGGCGTTACAATGCTGCGCCACCACAGTGTCGAGCCTGCAGCAACGTGAACGCGCGTTTTATGCAACTCTTCGTCCGTCACACACACACACACACACACACACACACGGGGCTCGTTACTCCAACACTAATTATGACTCAAGGCACCAATTAGACAGTTTACTCTCCCTGCAGTCACTTACACTGCTGCTGCTGCTGCTCACTACTTTAATTTTACATAACTGTAAAAAACACATGTTCAAATATCGCGATACTACGAACTAAGCAATTCGGATTGATTGGTTTACTAGGTTATACTGATATATTATTCCTTTATAGATGAGTTTTTTTGTATTTTATTATTATATTTGATAGCTGTTTACATATTTCAATGTTGATATTTTGTTATTATTGTGTTTGCCTATAATCTATATTCTGAGTACAAGTGCCTGACACTGCACGTTTACCATGTTCCTATTACATTTGCACATCGTGTTCATATTTCTATTGGTATGTATTTATTATGACATTCTTCTATTTGTATTGTCAGTTTGTTTTTCCCCCAGTGCGAATGTGTAGAGCACGTCTTATGTATATTTCCTCTCCCCCACCCTTGTTTGTTTGTTTCATACCTGCTCCTTCTGTGCTTTCCTGCTGGAGGACTTCGCCTTGTTTGCACCTGAAGGCTGTGGAGGTGGTGATGGCGGTGTGCACCGCGTCTTGGTCCTGGCACGAGGACGTGACGGAGAGGCGGATGTGATGACTGCCGGCTGCACCATCCACCTCAGATCAGGCGAGGTTGAGACTGTAGTCACGGTCGGAACAAAGGTGTCTGCTGCACTGGTGTCACTGTCCTGGAGACATGAGACAAAACACATGTGATATTAAGAATTCACGCGACCTTTAGCTGCAAATCATGGGGAAAAAAAATGTCCAAAATCAATACAGGCTGTGCATTTTTTCAAATCCCTTTCACCTATCATCATCATCATCATCATCATCATCGTCACTCTAAAACGAAAGGTCACAGACATGAAGTGTAATATTTTCAGTTTGGATGCTGAATTATTTGATGCATTATGTGTTTGTGTGGAATCATTTCTCAATGAACCTAAGATGTAAATGATGTCTGTAAAATGGATTAATTAACAATGCATGGATTATCCTGCAGGATGTGATTCCGTGTGGGATTATTTGATAGATGCCGGGTTGCTCCTGTATACCTTGACGCTGCTGTCCACTGATGATGAAAGCCAGTGGGGAGGATGCAGGCTGCAGCCGGGGGTGTCCCCGCCAGGCGATGCTGTGCTGCAGCTGGACGATGAGTCGAACTCAGAGCTGGAGTCTGGATGCATGTTGTCATCTAAATTATTTTTTTTTTTTTTAAATATCACTGAATACAAGTAATAACTGTGTTTATCTTTTCTCCTTTTAAATTAGATAGATTTTATTTATAAAAAAAACCGCAGACTTGTATTCCATTTGCCGGGTTCATAGATGATAACTGTTCACATATAGTGAGGCCCGCCTTTTATAGTGAGCTGGAATTTTATGAATGAAATCTGTGTGGTGAGACTGAACCATTTCACAGAGGGAGGGAGGGAGGGAGGGGGAAAGGTGGGGGGGAGCAAGGAGGTGTTTTCCAGTTTGACATTTAAAAACCTTAGAGGAGTGCGAATGTCCATAATGAGAGGTCCCTTTTTTTGTTTTTGAAAACGCGTTTAATCCACGCAAACGTGAAAACAGCACGCGCGCGCGTGAAGCGACACCCCCGTCTGCGAGAGGTGCCCACCGCCGTGAATGAACTACGTCACTTCATGTATGCAGCATCTGCATCATACATCATGTTCCCCTTCATGTGCACGTTGTGTGCGCGAGACGCATTTCAAGTGTGTTGGCAGAAATGTCCTTGCGCGTGAGACAAGGTTATTATTACTTTCCATAAATATTTTTATATATGGTAATAATAAATCATTTGAAACAAGGTTCAATACTTAACTGTTCCCCTATTATGAAACAATGCTGATGGATTATATCACGGCTACAATACAATGTTTTAAACAAGTTCACCCACTCATCATTTGTGATGATGATGATGATGATTTGATTCATGCATAAATCTCTCATCACATCACAGGGTGATTGTACAGTCAATAGTGATAAATACATCCCACTACTTTTCACCTGTCTCTGCATATGATGAGGACTTCAGCAACAGAACTGTCGTTGGAGAAAAGCAGCCAATCACCAGAATGGACCAGTCGAACCATATATGGTGTTTCCGGGGAAAGAATGTGGCGAAGGGGGGAGGGCGGGGGGCGCTTCGGAGCGCAGAAGGACATAGACTGTGAGTGTCCCACTCACCCCCTCCTTCACTCATTCACACATCAGTCACAAAAGAAAGTGAAACACGCACAAAAGAAGCTTGTGTGTGTGTGTGCGTGTTTGTCTGGTATTCCTTATGTTGTGGGGACCTAAATCTGCTCACATGATGGGGACTGTCTTCCTTATGGTGAATTACTACATTTTAAGGTGAGGACATGTTTTAGAGTGAGGTTAAGGTTAAGGTTAGGATTAGGATTAATATTAGAGTTACTCCCCGAATGTAAATCAATGCAATGTCCTCTGAAGTCATGGAAGCCAGTGTGTGTGTGTGCCACTCACCCCCTCCCTCACTCATTCACACATCAGTCACGAAACAAAGTGAAACAGGCTAAAATGAAGCTCCTGTGTGTGTGTATTTAAATCTGTTTACATGGTCAAATTATGATGACTTGTCTCTCTTATAGGGACAGAAAGACCAAGTCCCCATAACATAAATAACTACATGTTTTGGGTGAGGACATGTTACAAAGTTGCTAAGGTCAGGGTTAAGTTAAGGTTAAGTTCAGGGTTAGGATTAGGCCATGTAGTGAGTAAGTCTCCAGGAAATGAATGCAAGTCAATGCAATGTCCTCTGAAGTAATGGAAACCAGTGTGTGTGTGTGATAGCAGACACATGAGACTATTGTTGAAACATAAAGGAGGACCAACACTGCACTTAACCCACATCTGCTACTTATATAATATAATATCATGTATATCATCACATATAGTTGCTGCTTTTCTATAAATGCACCTTTAACTGGTTGATTCTGTTCCCACGGCTGGTGCACTTTATTATGCAAGCATTATTTTGTTGCACGGCATTCATCAGCTCCTCTATATGAAAAGTGGGTGAAAATGTTATATTTAGGTCTCAGGTGACGTCACAGATCCACTGAAGTGAAAGGAGTGGATGGTGAATAGAGGGGGGCGTCGCTGTGTTCAGAGGGGCTGCGTTCCCCTCTGCTTCCCGGCAGTCTCTCCCCCCCTCTGAGCTCGTTTACCGGCACATCATTATGGTGGTCAACTCTGCTACTGCTGCCGCTGAGCGCTTCAAGGCGGTGGGTGGTGGTGGGGGTCAAAGGTCGCATACAACTGCAGACGCCCTGCGCCACAGCTCAAAGCCTTGTTGTTCTCATCAGAGCAACTTGAGCGTGATCGCACACAGACTGCAGGTTTATTTTTAGACTCTGTGACGTCAACGTTCAAAGTTCATGTAAAACAGGTAAATGGATTTAACTTCACAGCTGCTCGAGAATGGCTTGTGTTATAACAAGATAATTATAATATACATTTAATGGCCTAAAGATTATTAAATACATATAAAGTTAATCAATAGAATAAACAGTCAGATAAGGAAATGGTTATTAATTATTATTCAGTTTTATTTACAGGACTTTTGAATGATCTCCACTGTAATGTATTTTATTTATTTATCTATATATATATTTACTTGTTATAATCAAGATGTTTATCATTTCTATCCTAATTTATGATTTTATCTTTGTTTTGAAACAGTTTTAAATTGTTTCCATTCATTCCCATTTAAGCTGTTTTAAAATTGTGTGAATTACCAATGAAATTGTCACAAACTGTTTGCTGTAATGTTGTTTTTATAGTTTTTATCTTTTTTTATTTTAATGCCCATTGAAAAGTGTAGTAAAAGCTGTGTTAACTGTTATATAACTGTTTTATTAGTTGTAATGTTATTTTATGGTTTGTTGTCTCTGTTTTAATTCCAACTGAATTTGTTTTCAAACAACAGTTGAAACCTGTTGTGTCATTTATGTTTCCTGCTGTTTTGTTTTGGTAGTTTTTCCTGTACAGAAATGCACTGTATAAAACTACACTGTCCTGCTGCTAAGTACTTTGCGAAATACAAATGACAAAGTGCTTCACAGTGTCACCAGATAAAACAGGCAACATACAGGTCACAGACATCAGCAGAATAAATAAAACCATCCATTTTAATTCAGATTTAGATCATTTGTCAGAACATAAAACCATGTAAGAAGTGCAGAATTAAAACTTGGATAAAAAAACAGGAACGTTTTCAAACACATCTCTGTACAAATGCACGTTTAATTCAGTGTATTCTGTTGATTCCTGCATCCTAACAACTTAAAAACACACTTTGTTCAGGACACACAGTTCAGGTCAGAGTCGCTGGTTGGCTGCTCCTGCCAACCACTCAAACAAAATAATCAAACAACCCAGAAGACACTGCTGTGGTTGTTTGGTGTCCTCTTTCACTGCACACACACACACGGTTACTGACTCCACGGAGAGAGTATCTGTCTGACAGGAGCTCTCACTCTGACACTGTTTCCCCACACCCAGATGTTTCGGTTGACGCAATAACGTGTTTTTTTATATCGTGGGAGTGTCGTTTTACGTGGTTGAGTGGCCCGTCGTCACAACACAGACGATCTTCGTTGCCATGCAAATTAAGCACGTCACTGACGCGAAGGGGTGGAGTGTTGCCTCGGCAACCAGGAATGTTAAACAAAACACGAGCGCGGGAATTAAGACACTGCCCCTTTAACCTACTTTGAAGAACTTTCACACAATGACACAATGACTGGCACTTTATTACCTTTATTAACGACACATTGACACAGTGAAGTGGTCATTTAATTTAAAAATAGTTTGGAGGTGTCATGTTTTTAAAATAGAAATATAACACAAGGTGAGATTGTGGAATATTGAAATGATGTCTGTCTTTGTGGGACATTCTATGTGCTATGCATTCAAATAAATCTGCAACAAATACAACTACAAACACAATGGTGCATCAGCAAAAATGTGAATGTGCAATCACTTCAATAAATAACACTTACAATGAATGAAGTTAATTCTAACTACAGTTGGCAACTTATCTAAAGACAGTTTTCTATGTGTGTGTAATTAAAGTTGTTTATATTGTAAAGCCACTGAGTAATCCAGGTAAACAATAATAAGAGCAGCTACAAGTCAATTCATGTGTTTTCTCTTGGGTGAGGTTTGAGGATTCCCTCTCCCACACTCCTCCTCGCAGAGGGAAACACCTCTGTTGTGGGCAAGTCTGAACACTGCTCACACTGTTGTGGAAAAGTACACTTCACAAACCAGTTATCAGCTCGTTCTGCAACCCAACACACCTTCACCCAATTGCGCACACAAAGGTACAATGAGTGCCTGGAGGAAGAGTACACACGTAAGTGTGTCTGCACTGACATGCATCTATGGTGTGTGTTTGCACACAGTTCTGCATGGCGTGGTAATTAACACACATTCCTCTGTGTCCTTCCAATAAAATAAAGAACATTTGATAGTAGATAAGAGAGAGTTTCACTTGAAAAAGACGGTTATTAATTACGGTTTAAAGATGTGCCTACACATGAACATAACCTATGCTTTAGGCTACAGGTTTTTGTTTTTTTGTTTTTTTAAATTGAAATGTGCATTTTTCAAATCAGCATCTTTAAATCTTCAATGGTGCTTGGTATTTAGGATTTGACTCAATATTTAGTCAAACTCGAAACTCTTTTCATTATATGCGAAAATTGAATGTGTTTGTTATACTATAGTGTGTGTACGTGTGTGTATGTTTTGGTGTCACATTTATGTTGTGTAATAAGAATTGTCATAAAGTTTGCCTGAACTGAATGACTCAGCAAAAGCCACTAAACTGCAGTAAATCATACAAAATAATTCACAAATTGTATTGAAACCCCATATAATTATATCTCAGTGAAGATGTGAAACATATTCTTCATATAGGTGGATAATAATAATGATATGTTTAAGAATAACATGGCAAAGATAACTGTGTAGCAGTTCATTATGTTTGTTTGTTTGTTTGTTTGTTATACTTCGTTCAAAATATTCAACTTTGGGTGTGGGATGAGCTTTTGTTGACCGTTATCACACTTTATTCACTTTTCACAGCAGCCCTGTGTGTGTGTACGTGTGTGTGTTTGTTGTCTTACATAACGTCATGTCGTTGTCCGCCAAACTCGGAATGTGCGCTTCCGAGCAGAGTCCGCCCCTTTTACAGGATGCACCATATTTGGTATATGACGTACTGGGGATCCCGTTTCTGGAATATTCCATTCCTTCAGGGGTGAGCGTAGAAAACACGATTAAAATGTGACTTTTCGCGGTGCAACGACACACAAACATAGTGTGAATTAGATGTCTAGTGTATTTTGACATTGTAGCAGCGGTGTTACTCGTTTTAAAGTCGCTGTTTTCAGTGTTTTCCCTCCCTCGGTGTCCGCACGAAGAGCACTCCCCGTTGTGACGTCACAGAGCAGGTCTCACCGGCTATATAAACGCTCCGTGTTTCCTGAACTGGCAGACAAACTTTGAGTGAACTCACAGAGCAACAACAAGAGAGAACAGAGCGGGAGCAGCACTTAACAACTCACAAACCTACCGAAGGGGATTTTACTCGTCTCAAGTTCACACACAACCTGACAGTAGAGTTTGCTTGGACCTCCAGTTTTCTCCTTCTTTTGCTTTCGTCTTCTTGGGAACGATGATGTTCACCGGCTTCAACGCGGAGTGTGATTCCTCCTCCCGCTGCAGCACCGCGTCCCCGTCCGCGGACACTGTGGGATATTACCCGTCACCAGCAGGCTCTTACTCCAGCATGGGCTCTCCTCAGTCTCAGGTACGTCGACTGAAAATTCTTCATTATTTCATTATATGGATATATGTGACATCATAATTTAAGACGTAGTTGTTTGGCATGCAAGACACAAGGAGAAGTTTGTGAATGATATGACAGTTTGCAGATGCAGTGATGGACAGTTGTAGTCTTCAGCTAAATAACTTCTAGATAATAAAGGTGCTATAACTGCACACAAACAATCAAAACAAGCAAGTGAAATAATTAAGTCAGTGTGTGCACGGTGACCTGCAGTGAGAGGCAGTTTTCATTCATCCACCTGGAAACTCAATGGAGAATGTAACGTCATAGCTGACATCACAGGGATATTTTTAAATCGGCCAGCTTTTTATAGTCCCTCTCTCTGCTTCATTCATTCATTCACACACATCCTGCAGTGCTGCACACTCTCCCTCCTCCTTATTTTTTTTTAAAGTTTACCAAATGCACTGACAGCCTCTCTTTGCTTCATTCCCTCCAGGATTTCACAGACCTGACAGCATCAAGTGCCTCATTCATCCCCACTGTCACGGCCATCTCCACAAGCCCAGACCTGCAGTGGATGGTCCAGCCTCTCATCTCCTCGGTGGCCCCCTCTAACAGAGCTCATCCCTACAGCTCCAGCCAGAGTCCTGCCTACACCAGACCAGCCATGAGGTCCGCAGCATCCAAGGGTCACGGCTCAACCAAGAGAGGCAGAGCAGAACAGGTAATTACTACTCAATCGTGTGACTCAAAAGTCTTACCAAACAAGTTCCTTGTTGCGGCGTCATGTCACAGAGCTCGAGTCTTAACTGTTGCCTGTTTTTGTGCAGATTTCACACGAGGAGGACGAGAAGAGAAGGGTTCGCAGGGAGAGGAATAAGCAGGCTGCAGCAAAATGCCGCAACAGGAGGCGAGAGCTTACAGACACTCTACAAGCTGTAAGTACCCTATTGATTTATCATTATTCATCAACACGTATTTATCATCAAGATGGAAAGCAATGCAATCCAACAGCCAAGTTAACGCCTCCCCTTTCTCTTTCTCTGACAATTTCAGGAAACTGATCAGCTGGAGGATGAGAAGTCCAACCTTCAGAATGATATTGCCAATCTTATGAAGGAGAAGGAGAGGCTGGAGTTCATTCTGGCTGCCCATCAGCCCATCTGCAAAATCCCCTCAGAGCTGGACACAGACTTCCCTATGGTCTCCATCTCTCCTCCCCAGTCCTGCCTCACCACTGGGGTGTCTTCCTCAACACAGACCTCCATCACCTCAATCACTTCAGGGCAGCCAACATTCACCTCAACCTCCAACTCCATCTTCTCCAGCAGCAGCATCAGCAGCAGCTCCATCCTGCCCACTGCCACCGTCTCCAACAGCACGGTCAAGTTGGCGGATCTGGACGCCTCAGTCCTGGAGGAATCTCTGGACCTGATGGCAAAGACCGAGATGGCGACGGCGCGGTCGGTGCCCGAGGTCGACTTGTCCAACTCTCTGTACACGGTGCAGGACTGGGAGCCGCTTCACAACTCGGCCAATACTGGCGACTTTGAGCCCCTGTGCACGCCCGTGGTGACCTGCACCCCTTCCTGCACCACCTACACCTCTTCATTTGTGTTCAGCTTCCCTGAGGCGGAGACCTTCCCCACTTGTGGCGTCGCCCACAGGAGAGGAAGCAGCAGCAATGACCAGTCCTCCGACTCCCTCAGCTCACCCACCCTGCTGGCCCTCTAAAGACTTCCAGAAACAATAATACTTCCGACCAAGCACGTTTTTCTCAATGTATGAGACAAATGTGCAGATCATAGGGCTATGGAATGGACAAAATTATTTACTACATTATTTGCCTTTATCTATACTTGCCTATTACACCAATGTAGCAAGTTAAAAAGCATGTTTTAACTAATACCACCTAGTGATTTAATTAAGTTAATATATGATTTAAATGGTGCTAGATGAGAAACATTGTTGTAGTGTTGATGTGTGTTCAGAGCAATAGCTATATTATTGATCCAGTTTGTTTTCTGGTTGATGGAAATTTGAGAGTAATTGTGAACCTTTTGTGAAAATAACAAAAACAAGAAAAAAACAAAACAATAACTGCTGTGCGTTGTCTTAACCATGGTCTGAGTGGTCTTATCTTAGTATATGAAGTTTTCTGTGAAAACATTAGTGCTTTTAATTTATGAAATTTTCAATTTATTTTTTTACACAGAGTAACAATTAATGTTGTTTGTAAGAGATGTAAATAAAAAAAACTATAGTGATATTTAAATTCACCTCACTTTGTCTGGCCCGTTATCTGTGGATCTCCTTATTACCATTATATATATAAATATATATATGCACACACACACAAACATGTGCATTTGTCTATATGTGTAAATTATAGTCAAACAGAGCAGCAGCTCTGTCATAACACATAATTAAAACTGCGTCTAAAATTAGTCTCTATAAGGAATAGACGTTTTTTTTCTTGCACCTCCACTGGCTCTATTTATTTTCTGTCTGTTGCCAAGGATAACTAAACGTCAGGGCTCTGACGTCAGTGCGTTCTTTCCATTTTTATTTTTTTAAATTCTGCAATCCCAGCGCGGTGACGTTGAAACTTCCATGCCCAAATATGGAGTAGTAGGCGGGCTGTTGTCTGGCTGTGGAGCGCGGACGTGCATCGCAGTAAGAGACACCCTCTTTCTTCTGGGTCTTGTTTGTGACATTTTCTGCTGCACAGAGGAAATAGAGGTGATTGGTTTTGTAATGTTTCGTCGCTGCATGACGACTCGCGCTCTGACTCTCGGTTACATTGAACCTCATAGACGTCGGTTTCATTCTTACTGTGGTCTCGATAGGTTTCACTTCACTCTCTCCAATGTCGCACGTGATTTACAACACAGAGAAGGAAAGACAGAGAAACCGAGTCCTCAGAAATGAGTGGTTCAAGCACACAGACTGCAGTCTGGACCTGACCTTCATTAGCGCTTCTTGGAAGTGGACTTGAGCTCGCAGACAGCTGGAGGTGATTCTCTGCAGAGTGGTTTTCTCTTACATCTCTTATTTCCCCGCCACGCACACTCTACAGTAAATCCACAGCTGATGGGAAGCACAGACAGACAGACAGGTGTCTACATCACATCAAAATGTCTGGTTAGAGTAAGATCTGAACATGATGTGAAAGTATCTAATTTGGAATATCATAAGAACATAATTCACACATAATAATATATAGTTTTTCAGTTGTTGCTAATAAAGAATGAGTACTAATTGTAGATGCACTATGATTTGCATTAGGTACACATGTCACAGTGGCAGGAGTGGTAACACGTACAGGACATTTTCACCCAGAGAACAACTGGGTTGGATATTGTCTTATTTTATCGTGTCTATTCTCTGTAAATCTTAAAGAGGGTTGTCTCTGAGAATCCCAGTCACTTACATCACCTTTCTCCCCCATTCTGATGCTGAGAGATCATATATTTGTGTTGAACAGGTGTACCTAATAAAGTGCCCATTTCCGTCTGAATGTTTAGACATGTCTTCTTCATTATCATTGTTTTAGTTGCAATTAAACAAACAAGTGCAACCTCAGGTGCATGTAAGGGGGGGTTCTTGTGCATGTTAAGCTCTGTACACACGAATGCACTCCTGTTCTAACCGGAAATGGTTAGTTAGATGACTTATCTTTAAACATGAAGACATCACTGAGACAGAGATTTCAAATTTTGGGCTTTATTCAAGTGGATGTTCCATGACTGCGTTATTTGGCAGCACGGACAAAAAACATGCCAATTATGCAACAGTGCATTTGTTACGCAGTTTGTGATTTTTTTTTTTTTTTTTTTCCGAAAAAAGAAAAATCCTCCCGCTCCCTTGTATTTGTCATTCTTTCACCTCACTTGCTCATTCCACCTTTTATCAATATTGCCCCACTTAAAGTGTCACTGGAAAGCACATTGCCTAATGGTTTTACACAGGAAGTGCGTAGCATGCTTGTGTGTGTGTACGTGCGTGCACATGTGGGACACTCTGAATGGAAGACTACTCTCTCACACTAAGTGAAATATGCTGACGTTTAAACCACTCCAGTCTGAACACACCCTTGTGTGCAACACGGCCGAGATATCGGCAGCGGTTGTGTCACTTCCTGTCGGCCTCCTCTTCCACAGTGAACTTATCACAAATCAAAAGATTAAAACATTTATTATCCTTTATAGAAGTTAAGTTGCACTATTCCAGCTACCTCCCCGTTTCACTACAACGCTTGGATTATGTTTCCACAGAAGCGTCTTGTTTTGTCACTGCTACGTGGTTGCATAACCGCTGAATTCTGAGTATCTATGTGTTTTCCTGTGCACATAAGTACGGCTCCATTTCCCCCAATTAAGCCCCTAAGTGCGACCATGCAGGCCCTAATAATGCTGTCTATTAATACCTTTCTGCCGGCCTCAGGGAGATGGGGTAGCAGCAGAAATAGCAGGTGCCTATTGCTTCTTTTAACATCAGCATCAACAGCGGTAAAATTAGACCACTATGACGCCAACCTGCGTCGATGCTGCAACCCAGGGGAGGAACCAGGCAGCGTTCGCCTGATAGAAAAAGAGAGGAGGAAACGAGAGCGAGAGGAGGAGTGGGAGGACAAGAGAAAATGATGAGTGTATGAGGATAGCAGGGAGGGAGAGGCAGACAGAGATCCCTCCCTGGGTTTAATTGTGAGCACAGTGATGATGAAACAGCTGAGTTCGCCTCAGTGCCACGACAACAAGAAATCAGTGTGGCATTGGCTCCGAATTCAGAGAAACTCGTCCCCTGATACCTTTCTTTTGTCAAGGATACGGGAGTCTAAAGAAAGAAAGATTGCTTGAAATGTCTTTCCCCCCCCTGTGACAGAGCGTTTGTCTGAGCGACAGAGTGATACAGATATTCAGTGGTGCATCTACAATTATGCCAAATTATATTTAATTAAGCACACGACAAAGCACACGCCGTTCTCCATGTGCCTGTGTGTTCTATCGCACATGTCAGCTCCAGCAGAGACACAGAATAGATCTATAAATGCAAGGGATGTCTGTCTGCCTGTAACGGCTTCAGACTTGGCACGTTATTTGGTAAAGTAGGTGTGGGCAACAGTGTTTTTCCAGAGGGCCACACAACACAGAAGTGAAGCAAGTGAAGGGTTACAAGTAAACGGTTTTAAAGAAAGAATAATATGCAACCTGCATGGAATTTACATTTTAAATGTCAAAATGCTGTGAAAATACAATTTCTTTATTGTGATAATGTAATCTCACTGATAGATTCTCTGTCCTGTGCCTTAAATAAAAGTCTGACCGTGTTTCACTAGTTAAATGTGTGAAACTCAAATGTTTGGTCTGTGTTTGCAGTAACTCTGTCTCGTCATGCCTCACCGTATCAGACTTTGAACAGATTTCGACCATTTTTCTGTTTTTAATTCCTTCGTCACACCTGCTAATATCACAGCTTAGATCTGCCTAGCAAGCTGAGCAAGCGTCAACTTGAGGTAACCCGTGATGACGTGGTGGGCTGGATAAAGCTGTCTTGTGGTGGGTGAACGACCCTTCATCTGACCTCGCAATTTCGGGTTGTATAACGACAATGAAAATGTGACAGATATATAGCTTAAAGAGCCACTTCCGGCTCATCTCACACAATGCCGACTGAATTATTACAATCTGTCGTTATCTTAAGATGTCATTATTATTTCATTATTTCAATATCTGTACTTGTGTGTGATGTAAAAATGTGTGTAATGACAACAGTGACCATTGAAACGAACAAATACCCCACAAACAGGCACATATTGAACAGACAATGCCCCAAGAGACAAAGTGGGGCTTGTACTATGAAATTTCTTTTACAATGGCTCATGGGTGTGCAACAGTGTATGACAAATCAAACCTGGGTTTGACGCTATGTATTCATAATCAGCTTTGTATTTGCAATTTCATCAGAAGTAGCAGCCCACATACAGACAGACAGATGTCAGCTGAAGGGCGTGTAGACACTGGCATCAGCATGCACGCTCATTTAAGGACATCCGTAATGTAGGACGGTCATAAATGACACACAATTCCAAACCAGTGGCCAGAGGTGACGAAAAGTTAGTTAATCAATGGCCGCTTTATTGAATCAGATTTCCAAGTAGCTCACTGTCTGTCTGTGTGTCAACCCTTGAATTATTTATTCTGCAATTATACTGCCCTTGAAAAGGAATGAAAGCAATGTTTGAATAAACCGAGTAATATTGAATGAGAAGGTATGACATTCATAAATAAATGGATGTGAAAATGTTAATTAGCCATTTATGAATATAAAGTTTTTTGTCTTAAAGCGCTGTAACATGGAGGAGGAGGAGGAGGAGGAGGAGTGTGTAACATACTATTCTTAGACGTTATTTGACGCACTTAGCTACAATACTTGAGGGATTTCTCTATCTAATAATTACTGTTCACTTAGTGCCAGACTCCCCACTCAGCCGCATGTTCGCGTCTCATAGGATCAGCAACAAGGATGTTTCCCTGGAAACTGGACAGCTCTGTCATAAGTAATTGGGTAATCCTTGAGCTGCTGACAGAAAAATAATAGCTTTTGGGGTTTTTCAGAGCACCCCAGCCAGAATGAAGTATGATATGTCTGTTTGATAATCTGGATTTACCGTTCACATACTATTGCAGAAATATTAGATACAAATCTAATTGTGAGCTAAGTGTGAACAGTTATAGGAACAATATGAAAAAATATATGATTTCTAATCGTATAAAAGCATTATTTACTTGTATTATTTATTCAATCTTGAAAGAAGCTGACAACTACGACACAAAATATAAACAACAGGCCATAAAAAGCCACATGACAGCCCATATAACGTTCGGTCATAAAGAACCTGGCTGCATCACATGAGTTAAGAACCAGAAAAAGGGTCAGTTGTTTGTCAATCCGCGTTTAAAAAGTATCCCCCCACCCTAACTCAGTGTGCAATTTAAATTCTGAACCCCTTGGTCAACCTGATGTTGCTTTTAATGACACTAAACTCCAACCTTCCCACAAATCTTTCCACACTGTGCTTTTTGAATGGTCTAATGGCTGATTTGGCCTTAGGTTCCAAGTGGGTCCCAGAACTTTGATTACCATAGTGAATTTTGTTGGTAATGTTAGACAGTGCAATAATCTGGGGTGTCTGTATGTTAAGAAATCTGTAAAATGCATTGACATAAGAACCTGTGGCTACAGGGGGAGCTGTGTTTGTACTCTTTAAGGCATGTCTATAATCGGTAGGTAGGTAGGTCTGACAGTCGGTAAGTAGTCAGGTAGGTTAGTAGGTAATCAGTAGGAAGATAGGTTGAACAGGTAGGTAATCATTAAGAAGGTAGTTTTATCTGTTGGTCCAATGGTCAGTAAGAAGGAAGGGAGGTAATCAGCAAAAACGTAGGTTGATCGTAGGTTGATTGATTACCTAATCAATAGGTAGGTAGGTGGGACTCTCGCTGGTTGGTCCGTCAGTCGGCAGGTTCTTCTTCACAGCTATACAAAGAAAAAAGCACAAGAGAGGACATTGTAGTTATGAATATTTGTGAAAACTTACAGATCAAGCATAAAGTACAAAGCAAGTACAAAGCTTTTATCATAGTCCAACACTGACTTGACAGGCAGAGAACCTACGACACGAACAGGTTTTTTCTCCTACCATGCAAATAATTCGACCTCATCGTTACCTCATTAGGAGAGTGAGAACCCTGTCTGACACGCAGTTTTACCTCCAGGCCAGTGGCGGTGCTAGAGTGCCCAGTCAGACCGGTTGTGTGAGCTGGATCTCGGCATAAGCCTGTAGGCTGGCACGGTTTGGTTGGTTGAGGGACAGCAGCCATGGCTCGACTCGCTGCGCTACTGCTGTTACCGGTTCTTATTGAATCTGTATTTTCCATCTCTTTCTTTTTACCGGTCAACTCAAGAAAGTGTTTACGGGAGGAGATCCACAAAGACGTCCTGGTCACGGGAGAGTATGAAATCACCGAACAGTCGAACACAAAAACTAATCTGAAGGTGAGCACTCAATCTGCGGCTAAAGCTGCGGCTAAAAGCCTGGTCTGGATTGTGTCGAAGTCGAATTGACTTCACTATATGGGCATCTGTTTAGCCAAGGCAGCAGTGACAAGTGAAATTCGCACTTAATATCACAAATGTTTGCCATTCGGCTGTAATCTGGGACAAATTCGTTAGCATATGATAGCTAACGTAGGCCCCGGAAAAGCTCGCCTTCCTGGTTGAGGTAGCTAATCGGCTAGCTAACGGATGCGTTAACATCAATATTTAGTGTATTTAAAGGCATAGTTGGCATTTTGACACAAAGTTAGACTTCTCTGTCACACGTTAAGGTTTGTTGTGTCACTGAGTGTGCGTGTCCTTTTCCACAGCTGTGTGTTATGTTCATGTGAAACGAGACCATCTGTTCGGCGTTGCTGCTATTACACGTCAGTCTTAACCCTCCATTCAGCTGGCATTCACTCGCTAGCCGCATTAGCACATTAGCTTTCTTCAGTTTTGTGCAGTTTCTGCTCCGTGTTTTATTAAGAAATAATAACACATGTATAGTATAACTTCGTGCACCATTCGGGGGAGTTTGCCCTCACATTCCCAACTGGCCAGTACGTTATTTGCTTAAGAGTTTAGCAATGTTGTAACAGCTATCAAAGAACAACATCAATGGTTTGCCAGACTTGTACATTTATTTTATTGTTTTTAATTAAATATTTTAGTCTTATTGACTGCAGTTCCTTGGTGCTGATTAATATTATTATTTTAATTTAAGTAGGGCTGGATGATATTACTGTAAAGGTTGTGGAAGTTAATAGTGGCTTTTAACTTTTAGTAAATGGCAAATGATAGAAAGAGAAACGTATGACACTGGAGGCAACATCTCTCTTTTTTGTTATTGAAGGAAAATAAAGTCACAATATATATTGTTTTTTGCACCAGCTGTTACTACTGACTATTGATGTGTAGTTTTCATATGCAGTTGATGTTTCCCTTGTAACTCCCTTTAAAACTCATAAAGTAGCTTGTAAACTTCACTGAACCATAATTTTAATTGGTGTAAAGCAGCAAATCTTAGTCAAATGATCAAATTTAAGATGCTCGAACCTGTCTGCGAAACAAATATCTTACGGCTCTTTCCCCCTCCCACTAAATATTTAAAGACTCATTCACAAATAAGACATGGGAAGATATACGATGTTATCACACATTGCAAAAACCCTCCACTCATAAGTTGATTGTATCGTATTTTCATCAATGCGGTAATTGTGCAAGGAGTAAAATAATTATTTTAATCTAAAAATGCTCTCTGCCTTGCCATGATACAGTTCTCGTGACTTGTTTTTAAGTGCCATAAGGTGTGCCAGCATCTTTCCAGTCATTCTTGGAAAGCTGATTTTATTTTTTTAAATTTTACACTTGTCATAGGAATCACACATTTTTTTTGGGTCAATAGTTTGCCATGCCTATGATATATATTTAGCAACTTTTTTAGTCAATAATGACTCATTAATTATATTTTTCAACTTTGTAGATCACAGATTCCTCTAGTCACACGCTTTACTCCAAGGAAGATGCAACAAAAGGAAAGTTTGCATTCACCACAGAGGACTATGACATGTTTGAGGTGTGCTTTGAAAGCAAATCACCTTTGGGTAAGTGTGTTACTCATGCAGACATTAAGTTTACTTATTCAAAGAACCTTTAATTTTGAGAGGCAAATCACTGAAACAATATGTACATAAATCATGAAGCAGTTGTCACCACACATGAAGAATAAGTTTAATTATTATATAAAAAATATATATTGATTAATAATGTACAGTCTTTTTGGCATGTATATGAATATCAGTCAATTCCTTCAGTAGCTCTTGAAATAGACTGTGTTTACAGATGGAGTGGCCAAAAATCAAAATTTCTATTTCAGGTAGTTTTATTTGATGTTAGAAAGCTCTGCTTTTTTAAATCAGGGACTGGACGAGTGCCTGACCAGCTGGTCAATCTGGACATGAAACATGGTGTGGAAGCCAAAAACTATGAAGAGGTAAGTTGAAGCTGCATGCGTGCCTTTGGAGATTTAAATATTATGTAGAGGGAGTCTTCTTCTAGCTTCTTAACTGCGGATGTATGACAGTGGTCCTGGAGCAGGAGTTTTGCATCATATGTTCAGTTAAGAGTCTTAAAAAAAGACGGGTACATTTTTCAGACAACTCAAATTAATATAATAAAATGACATGTAATATGCAAAACCTTCACCTGTAATTTTTAACTTAATCTAATGAACAAATCAGTTTGAGCTGTGAAGGACTTTTCCCGATCCAGTATGATTTGTTCACGTCACACTAAACTCTTGTTCTTAAAAGCAACAATGCAGATATGTTTTGCTTTACCAGTGGCATTACCAGGGGTAAATTGTGAAAAATTCCTAATATCAAGGTGTGCTACTTTTATAAAGAGTAGACTTAATGGCTGTGATTCATTGCCCACACATCATTTAGTATCTCATTGCTTTAGGACACACTGCTGTGCATCATTACTTAGTAGTTCTACAACTTGGCTGTCTCGGGCAACACTTCATTAGAATTGATAAAGTCTGTTCGCTGAGAATTGCCCCTCCTTCCACACATGGTGCATTGAACATGATGTTCCTTTTTATGCTGAGTGTGTACGTGGGTGTATATTGAATGAGATGTGAGGTGGTTATGTCAGTCAGCAGAAAGGTGTGTATATTAACCTTTGTAGAGGAGTGTGTTAATATGAGCAGGTGTGCCAGTTGTTTTTGTTTTTTTTAATTCACTGGAACCCTGCGCCCTGTTGGTTTTGAGAATGTGTACTTGGCTGAAGCTGGAATCCAGTTTTTCTTCACTGATTGCTCACCAGGGTTCATTTACATGTCTGGTAGATTTTATTAAGCAATATCTATGATGCTGATGCAATGCAAGGGTCACTGTCCTTACTTACACTAGAATTTTATTGATGATCTTACATTATGTGATTCAGCTACTTCAGAGTTCAAAGGGACTCATTCTCACCTGTCTACACAAGATAAGTGCATGGCCAAACACAGGTGGTGTAAACCCAAGGTGTTCACATGGTCAAGAGTGACATCTGCTGAGCAAACTTTGCAACAACACTGCTTCAATTGTAATTTTACCTCATGCCCATTAGGTTTTTTTCTGGCATCACATTCAAGAGGATTTAGTGGCCTCTGTTTTGTCCCCACAGATCGCTAAGGTGGAGAAGCTGAAGCCTCTTGAGGTTGAGCTGAGGCGACTGGAGGACTTGTCAGAGTCCATTGTCAATGACTTTGCTTACATGAAGAAGAGAGAGGAGGAGATGCGGGACACCAATGGTAAGAATACAACGCATAATGTTAAGTAACCACAAGAAGTAAATTGATAAAGCTAATTACTCAGGCCTCGGTCATTGTTTCCTTGTTCCATGTCCACAAAGAGCTACTATTTGTTTCTGCATGCACACACACAAATGCAGTTTCATGCATACTAAAATTACAGTCAGTGTCAAAGTCTTACGAGCCAAGCATGCCTGTTGCATTCTATTCCAGTAGCGTAGATTTCTCTCCAGGGATTTTCCCCCATAAGTCTCTATTTCTTTGAGTGATTGTTGTACATGTGCCGATAATAGTAGATGTCCTCATATAACCCCAAGCAAGCGTCTTTAGTAAGTGTTGTGCTACAGGGAACATGTTTCAAATGTGTGAATGGGTGGATGATGACGACGGTAACGCCACATGGACCATAGTAGACCACTGTGGACATATAGACAATGGGAAATATGACCCAAGCCAAACTCTAGCTCTCTTTGGAGGCAACAGGTTTTAATTGTGTAATGTTTCAGATTGGTTTCCCTTCTAACATTCGTTGTTTCACCACTTTCCAGAGTCCACCAACACACGTGTGCTGTACTTCAGTATATTCTCCATGTGTTGTCTCATTGGACTGGCTACATGGCAGGTCTTCTACCTGAGGCGTTTCTTCAAGGCAAAGAAGCTGATCGAGTAAAGTGGCTCATAGCTCTTTACCTTTTGAAGAAACTACTTGCTGGTCAGCTAACACATCCCAACATCCACCCTCCTTGGACGAGCTTCAGCAAACAACAGCAAGTGGGGCTGAGGGGTTCAAATTCTAGTTTTTGCCGCTGTAAGAGAGTACCAAGGTTGACCTCTGAAGAAGAAGAAGAAGAAGAAGAAAAAAAAAAAGATTCACCTGCTTATTTTGGAGTTTGAAACATGAAAAGCACTGTAGAGGGAAATAAACTGTGAGACATACATCACTGAATTGGTGAGATATGTATTTCTCCCACAGTACTTAACATTTCTCTCTGCACTGTTTATAATGTTGCAGCTCACTGAATAAGAATGTGTCCCTTCAATCAGTTGAACAGTGACGATTTGTGTGCTTAGTTTGAATGGTAGTGCCATGAGTGAATGTATTCTCCCCCTACTGTTGATGTACACATTCTTTGCCATGCCAAGCAAGTGAAGTGAAGGCTGTTTTGAAAAAGTGGTTTGTTACTTTGGGAAAATTGTCAACCACTGCACATCTGTATTTATGTCGCTTAATTTGCGTCCCTATTTTGGTTGCTAAATTTAACAGTGTCTTTTATTTTGTTTTCATATTGTAAATGCTATTTAGTTGCTTCTTCAGCTATATTTTGGGGGGGTTGTAAGTCAGCGTGATATTCTCTTACAAATTAGGTCACTTCTATTCACTCTAGTTTTGTCTTTAATTTGTCTCCATGGCAGGACTTTGCAGCATCGTTTGTCATTACTTGATTTCTGTGAGCAAGTTTTTCTCTTTCCTTGCAGACTGCAGTGGTGCTTTCGACTGGAAGTGTAAAGTAGGCTTTCCAAAAATCTATTCAGTTATGCACTACTTTTCTTTACACACTGGTGAAATTTATCTTTCAAAATATAACTTCAAAATTACAGTAATTCTAGATCCATTAAGTGTGCTTGTGTTTGTGGGAAAATACTTATGAGGCTTGGGTTACAAGAGTGTGAGGGGAGTTGCTAATATTCCGATTGTTTTGGACTGGGGGTTAATTAAGGCATCTGTTGTGGGTACATTTTTAACGAGGAACATGCGCTATGTGCGCAATCAGTGATTTTTATGTTAACTGATACATTTTGTAAATTTATGTTGGGCTTTTATTCAATAAAATATTGGATGAATTTACATTAGTTATGTGTAGTCAACACATTTCTTGCATGTGGATGGTATTCTGGTCTAAGGGCAATTGTGGACTTTTTAAAAATAATTGCACATGTGCACAGTCAGACAAAAAGTGATACATTTACATTCAAAAGAAATGCATTTTGTGTGGAGAAGAGAAAAATGCGTTTTTTTTATTGTGTATGTAATCAATACTGTTAAATCTATAAATGTACTTTCCACAAGATTATGGTACCCCTGTAATTTTATGATCAATTTGTCCTGAAGAATTTTACCTAGTACAAATACATTTTAGGGGAAGCTTTTAGTTTCAGCAATCAAACTGTCCAGGGTATACCCCGCCTATCACCCTATGTCAGCTGAGATTGGCACAGCACCCTCCGTGACTCTCCGGTGGAGGATAAAGTGGTAGATGATGGATGGATGGATGTAGAAAATATCCCTAAAGCAACAAGAGCTAGTGTCTGAAGTTTGGAGACCAT
The DNA here is from genome assembly GCF_958295425.1 of Solea solea. NCBI lineage: Eukaryota > Metazoa > Chordata > Actinopteri > Pleuronectiformes > Soleidae > Solea > Solea solea. Next base: position 10,869,651 of record NC_081150.1, read on the forward strand.
AGGTAAATATCTACACTGAATTCACTATTATTTTATTACCGTAAGCAGTGTTGGAGTTTCAATTACCCAGTAAATTAATTTTATAAGTTAAACTTACCTGTATAAATAGAGATGTGACAATACATGATTTATTGCTCATCCTGATAAGTATTACAGATAAATACAGTACAAGATTTACATTATCAGGGTAGTCTTAAATGGGTGGGGTTTAAATAATTTTAATGTGTGACCTGAAAATGATGACAAAACCTAAATATTTGAACACCATATTTTACATTATTTTGCTACAACCTCACTCGACCAACTCGCTGACACCGGAAACATGATGCAACATGTCCAGAAACGCTCCACCAATCAAATGAGAACGCTGTCTCATTCACCCGGAAGTGCTTCTGAAGTGCTTCCGCACATAAACATTTGCATGGTGGAAGGCTGTGGAATAGTTTGCTCTCTCTTTTTACAACCACCATCATGCCGGGTCCAGACAAAGAAATAGACCTGACGGAGAGAATCGAAGCGTTTCTGTCCGACCTGAAGCGTGGAGGTAGCGGGTCAGGACCGCTGCGGGGCTCGGCAGAGACAGCCCGAGAAACGACAGCTTTGCTCCGCAGAATCACCGCACAGGCCCGCTGGAGCAGCGCAGGTGTGTTATGCTAATCGACCCCTCACTTCATATACAAGCAGGGCTATGGGGGCTACAGAGAGTTCAGGAGTCTGACAGCTCCAGGGAAGAAGCTGTTCCTCAGTCTCGTAGTTCTATTGTCAGAACATGTCTGAAATGTGTCTTTGTTTCGAAACAAAACTACAGACATTAAGCATTTCAAACACCCATGAACCACAGACATAAATACACACTTATGATGAGCAGATGTTGTTGTTTAAGGCTGCTTAACGTTCCATGTTTAGTTTCAAGTTTGACTGGCCGTTTTTCAGTTTATCCCTATTAATCTGTGGAACCCTGTACCTCCGGCCGGATGATAATAGTCTGTATTCATGGTTCAGGACATGCTTTAGGGTCAGAGGCAATGTTCTTATCCAATTTCAACATGTTATTGTGGTAGGATGATTCATAACGTTTTTAACTGACCTACAATTGTCCTGGCACAGGGAACAGACAAGAGACTGAGGTGGCTTTAAGAAAAAGAAAGAAGTTTGTTTACATGAATGATTGTCAGTGAAATTTAGTAGGGGGGGGGAGACACATAGAGCAGTTGTTTGGGACTCCTACCTCACCTCATCTGCTTCATTTTCGTTCAACAGCATGGTCCTGAAGTTGTTTTCTACAGATATGCAGTATGTAATCCTGGAAGAGAGAGGGCAGTGAAGGACACTGAAGCTCCCCATTGACCCCTCATAGTCCCAGGATTGATATAAAGTTAAAACAGAAGAGGAAGATAAAATAAAGTGACATGTGGGAATATGAGTTAACCACCCTGGGTTGAATTAGCCACCACTTTCATCATCTAAGTGTCGCTATATTATTTTATTCCTTAGGGGATCTGATGGAAATAATCCGTAAAGAGGGGAGAAGAATGTCTGCAGCGCAGCCATCGGAGACCACAGTTGGTAACATGATCAGACGAGTCCTGAAGATCATCCGGGAGGAATATGCCAGGTGATTGAACAGCTGTTGAAAGTGTGCTGATGTCATTGATTATTCCTGTACTTGTTTGCTATCAAATGCTAGAAATACAAAAGCAGGGGCATGTTTATAGAAGAATTCTGTAGCAGAAAGAGTGTTAATCCAAATATCTTGAATGAATCTCATTCTCTGTTTTGATTAACTGTGTTTTATGCTGGTATGATTTGACTCAGTGTGCTGTTTGTGTTTCCTTAAGATCTCGAGGCAGGAGTGAGGAGGCAGACCAGCAGGAATCCCTTCACAAGCTGCTCACCTCTGGAGGACTCAGCGAGGACAACTTCAGACAGCATTTTGCCGCCCTCAAAGCCAACGTCATCGAGGCCATAAATGAGTTGCTGACTGAGCTGGGTACATTATTTAAAAGAAATAATAGACATCTTGCTATATTTGTCAATACAAGGTATGGTAGGCAAGGTTTTTGAACATTATTTATCTGTAAAAATAACCATTAAGCATAATGTAATTCATTTGACTGAGACAGAAGTAGACTACTGCACCTGCAGATGGAAGGGTTTGTCTTGGGATCTGGCCGTGATCTCTTTATTTAATTTGTCCATTTAAGGAGTTTTCTTTTTCCTCCCCACACCATTTACATTTCCAGAGGGAACAACTGACAACATTGCCATGCAGGCCCTGGAACACATCCACTCTAATGAAGTCATCATGACGATCGGTCGCTCCCGCACCGTGGAGGCCTTCCTGAAAGACGCCGCACGCAAACGCAAGTTTCACGTCATTGTGGCAGAGTGTGCTCCCTTCTGCCAGGTACCCAAAGAGAAGAAATTTGTCTTATTAAACTATATTCTAATATTAGCAAGACACCAAAATGAGATAAAGTTGTAATAATTAAGATCTCACGTGTTTCCCTTTGACCAGGGGCATGAAATGGCTACCAGTCTCTCCAAATCTGGCATCGAGACGACCGTCATCACAGATGCTGCCATATTTGCTGTCATATCCCGTGTTAATAAGGTAAAAAGCACCACAGAAATCACATCACAGCTTGGATTGGAAAAGGTAGCATTCAGCATTTGTATGTTAAACATCTATTATAGATGAGAAAAAGAACCTGTCCTCTCCTCACAGCACATGGGTT